>NC_091122.1:43656789-43881789 GCF_040183065.1 Periplaneta americana | reverse complement strand
TGTAACACAATGATATGAAACATGAAAATATTAAAAGCTGGTTCACAATAAACCGAGAACGAAAACGGCAACGAGAACTAGAACGGAAATATTTTTAAAATAAATGTATTTAAAGGTAAGTATTCACAATTAACTATTCTGAATGCTCACATTTAATACTGTACATTTATTTTAACATTATTTCCGTTCTCGTTTCCGTTCCCGGTTTATTCTGAACCAGCCTATACTATAGAAAACTACACTTTCTATTGGTGTGCACGTTATAAATTATTGTTACAGAACAATCATTATCGTATTCTAGCCATGTTACAATATAAAATTATATAGGCCTATATGATTTACAATAATTATCCTATGTTATAGGAACGAGAATAACAAATTAAGAATTAATCAGATTTCTAATACTTGTACCTAATGATAACTTACAAGACAGTAATAAATAATAACCATCATAATAATGCTGATAATCATAATCTTAATCATCCTAATGATTACGATAATGATGATGATAACAGTAATACTACTAATAATAATGATATAATGATAATAATAATAATAATAATAATAATAATAATAATAATCGCTGTAGAGTAAACGGTTAGCACACCTGACTGTGAAACGATCGGCTTCCGGCTCGAATCTTGGTTGGGACAAGTTAAGACTGGTTCACAATAAACCGAGAACGGAAACGACAACGATAACGGAAATATTGTTAAAATAAGTACATTTGAATGTGAGCATTCACAATTAACTTTCACGTTCCCGTTAATCTTCTCGTTAATTGTGAATGTTCACATTTAAATACATTTATTTTAACACTAGCTGTACCCGTGCGCTCCGCTGCACTTATTAGAAATAAATATAAAGTAATTACATAATTAAAATAGAACATTGGGTCCAGGGAACACTCGTGTTTGATAGAAGAATAAATCGTTTAATATGTTACTTAATTTAAATTGTATTTAAATAATTAAAATGCTATCATTTTGATCCAGAGACCACTCATTTGGTGCAAATATAACTCGTTTAACATTTTTCTAAATTAGTCTTGAATGCATCCTTTAATAAATCACTCCAAATTAATAGAGTTGATTGTGTAAAAATGTAAAAATTCACGATCTTCTATGCACTACTGCCATAGAACGAATAAATTTGTTTTTCTTCCTACTAAAAAATTTAATAGTTTGCACATAGCAGTTACGGAACAACGACGCTACAATCTGAGGCGGCGGTGGAAATGTATTGTATTGTTATTTTAAAACTCTTTTATATCCTTAAATATCAGAGCTATCAAAATTTTGCCTGGAATAAAACTTATCGAAAATCATTTTTGAAGAACCTTCCGTTATGTAACATTTTTCACAAAAATCAATAATAAGCGAGATATTTTGGTTTATTTAATTCAGGCCCCCTTATAACCGCCCTTTTAAATAAAGTATTTTGAATGCTACATAGCCTAAAATCTAAGTTACAACGAACTTAATTTATATTCAAATTTTCACTGAAATCCGTTCAGCCATTATCGCCTGAAAAGATAACTAACATCCAGACAGACAGACAGACAGACTTAAATATCAGTCCTATCAAAATTTTGCCTGGAATAAAACTTATCGGAAATCATTTTTAAAGAAATTTTTGTTATGTAACATTTTTCACAAAAATCAATAATAAGCGACATATTTCGGTTTATTTACTTCAGGCCCCCTTATAACCCCCCCTTTTAAATAAAGTATTTTGAATGCCATATAGCCTAAAATCTAAGTTACAACGAAGTTAATTTATGTTCCAATTTTCATCGAAATCCGTTCAGCCATTATCGCGTGAAAAGGTAACAAACATCCAGACAGACAGACAGACAGACAGACAGACATACAAACAAAAATTTCAAAAAAGCGATTTTCGGTTTCAGGATAATTAATTAATTATATATGTTAGGACCAATTATTTTTGGAAAAGCGAAAATTACCAGAAAAATTTCGCTTACAGATTTATTATTAGTATAGATTATTTCTCGTTGTCGTTTCCGTTCCCGGTTTATTGTGAACCAGCCTTTACCTGGCTGAGGTTTCTCGCCTCAATCCACTGAGAGCAAATTCTGGGTAACTTTCGGCGCTGGACCCTGGACTCATTTCGCTGGCATTATCATCTCATTCAGACGCTAGATAGCTATAGCAGTTGATAAAGCGTCGTAAAGTAACTAATTTAATAATAATAATAATAATAATAATAATAATAATAACCCTCTTTTATTCTTGTTGTTATGATAAAGCAAATATAAATGACACTCAGGAGGAAACGCAGAATAAATATGGGAGGAAATGCCTGTTATTATTCGGTTGAGAAGCTTTTGTCACCCAGCCTGCTCTCAAAAAACTTGAAAGTTAGAATTTATAAAACAGTTACATTACCGGTTGTTCTGTATGGTGGTGAAATTTGGACTCTCACTTTGAGGAACAGAGGTTAAGGGTGTTCGAGAATAAGATTCTTAGGAAGATATTTGGGGCTAAGAGGGATGGAGAATGGAGGAAGTTGCACAACGCAGAACTGCACGCATTGTACTACACCTGACATAATTAGGAATATTAAATTCAGAGGTTTGAAATGGGCAGAACATCTAGCATGTATGGGCGAATCCAGAAATGGATATAGAGTGTTAGTTGGATGGCCGGAGGGAAAGGACGTTTGGAGAGGCAGAGACGTAGATGGGAAGATAATATAAAAATGGATATGATGGTAGAGACTGAATTAATCTTGCTCAGGTTAGAGACCGATGGGGGGCTTATGTGAGAGCGGCAATGAACCTCCGGGTTCCTTAAAATGCATTTGTAAGTAATTATGATCAATTTGTGAAAGGATCTACTCTATTTCGTAATTCTGTCCTTCCTCTTGCAAAAGTGTTTCCATTTCACATGCAGCATTTTATCAGTTGGGAAACAAAAATATCTTTTGCCAGAGTCTTTGGTCCTTTATAATATAAATAAGTATTAATTATTTTATTTCGTCCTTACACAGCACAATAATTACCCATGCTGATGAAGATGCCGTTGCATAACAACGAAACATCCAGATGTGAACGCGCAATATAATAATACAGTCGTGTGTTATCCATTACTATAGCGTATACAAAACACTATCGAATGATTAAATATGCAATGTCAACGAAATGCTGATAGCGAGAAAGTATATCATAGCTCCAACCATAACGTGTTATTGTTTTAGACTAGCTTAGGATTAGGTAACGACTGAAAGTGCTGCATTATTTTGCTTCTCCAGAAAGGCAATAAGTAGTTCATTAAAATAGTGTGACTTCTGTAAGAATGTCGACAATCATAATGTGCTGTATTATTGCATACCACACTGCTGTGCCTTCTTAAATTACTTTATGAACATTAATATTTCAGAAAGAGTCACGAATTTCAGTGATGAGCGGCAATTAAGCCGGCAGTCAGTGTACGCATTTCGTAACGATAAGTCGGCCGTGCGATAACAGGCCGGGACCCGGTATTCCTCGTTCCCGAGAGTGCCAATCTCGAGATTACGATTCTCGGAACTGGCGTTATCGGCCAGCCAGTCTCGCCTACGAGACGAGCGGGAGTAAGAGGCTGTTTGCCCGACTCTACTAGTGACACATAGTGCCATGTCATAGCCTGCATTGTACAAAATGAGTCATCAACTGGAAACTGGAGTTATCTAAAATTCAGGAAAGATTTTTGTGCGAGATCGTGCGTATTTGCTTGTTTTCCGCACAGAACCAAACCCGGTAAGTGTGAAATACCACATTCAGTATTCCCAACGTAACACACACAACAATTTCCCTCTTCTTCTTACCGCTTAAGCGCGACATTCATTTTACTGCTTTAGGCTTTTAACATATTATTTTTAGAGACGTTTAACATAGTAATAATTATAAATTGGAAACTTATCACTGCAATTTCACCTAAATTGCAATGTTAATTATTGTTTTTAAATATTTGCAAAAATTAAGTAAAGTCTACTACTCCACGAAACTTATTGCATACCTGATACAAGTAACATTAAGGAAGCCGTGAAAAAATCAACAAGATTCCAGATGCGGATGTTATTACTGCAATATGTTATATAAATAATATTGTTAAAATATTAAAATGAAAAGTAAATCATTACATAACCTTACCATTTGTTTTAAGTTCGCATTTATAGACTGGGGGGAAAAAAGACAGACGTATATCACGGCCTGCTGGAGTATAGTAAACACAGAAAACATTTTATAGCAACAATGTTGAAGATAGATATTTTGGTTTTCCGAAGTTGCCGTCATTAAACAGAAACCAACATGGAGATTTCATTGCAACAAATTAGAAATTCGTCTTTCAGGTATGTAATAAACGATCTTCGCACAAAATAATATACAATACACGAGCGGTATGTTTGTTTTCATGTTCTCGGAAATTAAAAAAGCTCAACTACGTTTCGCTTTTTCAGTCTTTTCCTCGACCATGAAAACGTCAACATACCGCTCTTGTAACGTATATTACTATTAAGTCTTCTATTTTTGTAAAGAAGGAAGCTTATGGAAAAAGAGTAATACATTAAAAAATATGGGATTTATTCACGTACACTACTCCGCCTATTTATCCTCTTCAGTCCTGTTGTAGAGTATATTATACATAATTTTCTTTTAATTTTTTTGCAGTGTCTTGGATATTTTTGAAAATTTTGAAAAATTACATTTGCTAGAAATGAAGAGTATCACTTTTGCAACATTTCTATACCAGAATTATAAATTAGAATGTTGGTGCCCCAAGAGTCAAAATTGCCCCAAATTTTTATTTTTTGTGGAGACTTGATTTGGAATTTTTGGAACCCCAGAATGATTATGTGACCGATTTTTTTTCTTCAGTTTTTAAAATATAAATTCCGGACTGAAGAAGTTACTAGAATGCGTTTGAGTCTAAAGAAATTAGAAAAACAATATAACGTGGTCTGCTGTAACGAGAATCCAAGTCCCCGCATACCGGTAAGGCATCATGTCACAAACACGTTCACGTCTGAGTATATCTGACAAAGTAAACATCATTAATGGCGAAAATATTAAGTATGTTGCTGGAGAGTTTAAGGTACCGGTAATATTTATTTATTATTGTAGTTTATTCTTATTGAATTTGATATTCCCAACAAACTAGTTCGATTAATTAAAATGAGTCTCAGTGAAACGTACAGCAGAGTCCGTATAGGTCAGTTTCTATCTGAAGCTTTTCCAATTCACTGCGGGCTAAAGCAGGGAGATGCACTATCATCTTCACTTTTTGACTTTGCTCTAGAATATGCCATTAGGAAAGTTCAGGATAACAGGCAGGGTTTGGAATTGAACGGGTTACATCAGCTTCTTGTCTATGCGGATGACGTGAATATGTTAGGAGAAAATACACAAACGATTAGGGAAAACACGGAAATTTTACTTGAAGCAAGTAAAGCGGTCGGTTTGGAAGTAAATCCCGAAAAGACAAAGTATGTGATTATGTGTCGTGACCGGAATATTGTACGAAATGGAAATATAAAAATTGGAGATTTATCCTTCGAAGAGGTGGAAAAATTCAAATATCTTGGAGCAACAATAACAAATATAAATGACACTCGGGAGGAAATTAAAGGCAGAATAAATACGGGAAATGCCTGTTATTATTCGGTTGAGAAGCTCTTATCATCCAGTCTGCTGTCCAAAAATCTGAAAGTTAGAATTTATAAAACAGTTATATTACCGATTCTTCTATATGGTTGTGAAACTTGGACCCTCACTCTGAGAGAGGAACATAGGTTAAGGGTGTTTGAGAATAAGGTGCTTAGGAAAATATTTGGGGCTAAGCGGGATGAAGTAACAGGAGAATGGAGAAAGTTACACAACACAGAACTGCACGCATTGTATTCTTCACCTGACATAATTAGGAACTTAAAATGCAGACGTTTGAGATGGGCAGGGCATGTAGCACGTATGGGCGAATCCAGAAATGCATATAGAGTGTTAGTTGGGAGACCGGAGGGAAAAATACCTTTAGGGAGGCCGAGACGTAGATGGGAGGATAATATTAAAATGGATTTGAGGGAGGTGGGATATGATGATAGAGACTGGATTAATCTTGCACAGGATAGGGACCGCTGGCGGGCTTATGTGAGGGCGGCAATGAACCTTCGGGTTCCTTAAAAACCATTTGTAAGTAAGTAAGTAAGTTTATTATAGATAGATACAGTATATTCGAAGAAATAAAAGTGATTTGTGTTAACGTTGTGCTAGATTAACTTTTTATAATGAATTAGCAACTCTTAAATATTTATTCCCGTATGATCGATGTTTTTTTGCACACCCTTTTGTATGATTTAACTTGTGTATTCACCTGGGGAACAAATCTCCATTTGCACAAAAAATGACTAACCCTCTTCACCCGAACACCATAGATTTATAGAACATGTTAGGAAGAACGGTCGACATCACAGCAAATAACACACTAAAACAACTTAACCAGAATTCTACTTCAGGATTTAGGTAGGCCTTTCATTATCTGAAATGTTCACTGAGCGCATAGCAGTGGCGGCTCATTGACTGAGGCAAGTGAGGCCGGGCCTCAGTCCCTTGGCTTAACTGAAATCAAATTTTGTGTTTTTATATAATATATTTGTTATTTTAATGAAGCATATATCGCTGTAGAAGCATTTGAAAACTTTGATGTATATAGAACTGTTTTGCAGTAAAATTTGTTCCTGAGGCCGGAATCGCTCGTGCCGGGTCTGGCTTGTGATGTATGTAGACCTGTTTTGCAGTAAAATTTGTTCCTGAGGCCAGAATCGTTCGTGCCGGGTCTGTCAATGCATTTCATGTCCTTTCGCGGGCTTTGAGTTGACGCTTAAAACGTTGTAGCTGAGGCACAATTCGGCTGGCCTGGTCAGGTTTCACTCGTCCCATCCATGGGCCGGCCTTGAGGGTAGAGTGGGGTGGGAATAGCAGTGGTGACTTGTTTTCCTAACTAGGCCATAAATAACAAAATTACAGCTCTTTGGCAGGCAGAGACCCACTCTATTCTCTTCCCTTGTGTCTTAGTTTATGACATAAGCGAGGGTGTTGTGCTATTGTACTTCGTAGTACAGTAGTGAATCTGGGCCAATGTTATATATTTCGGGAAAATATGTATAAACAGAAACAAATATGAGAAATAATGCTGGAGAAGTTAATTCGTTGTTAGAGTGTCCTTTTTTGAGAAGAAATAATACTGAAAGAAAGGAAGTTTTAAATAAAGAGAGAGAGTACTGAGATACCTACGACATCGCTGATAATTTTTTTGACACATAATCTTAAAACGCGAGTTTCTATTGCCTCTTGGTATGGGCAACATAAATGGTTATGTGGTAATGTGAGGCAAAATAAACTTCTCTTGGCCTTGTTTGTTGCTGTCAAGGGAAAAAAAAATAAATAAAAAGAAAAGAAAGAAAGGGAAATTTCAACACATAATATGGGTTGCTTCATCACACTGAAACAATCTCTGAAACTCACAGCATAACAGCTTATTTGGTGAGTGAAATTATTATTTTTCATTGATAGTAATAAGAATAGACTAATAATAGTAATAATAATAATAATAATAATAATAATAATAATAATAATAATAATACAGTAATAATGATATTAGTAATATAATAACAATAATAATTAATATCATAAACAAACATTTCCTATCGGAAGCACTTAAACTATGTAGTTGCATCTGGCCTCACCGAGGATTTCGATCACCAGCCGCTACTGGCGCATAGGGTTTACGACAAAGTCGTATTTTGAGAAATGGGAACCGGGGGATATAATAGAACGGTATAAAAACAGATTACTATAATGCAAACATTTTATCTTTCCACACTCGCGGATGTAGAGAGGACGCGGCAGTACACAGTGCAGCTCCACACATGCGAGCGTGGAAAGATAAAATGTATGCACTCTACTAGGATGAATGTATATTAGTGGTGCAAGTATATTCCAGCAATACTCGCATTCAGGCAATTGTAAAAGTAATAATTCAGCAATCAAAATTAACTAAGGACCTGTGTAATGTATGAAGAACGGGGTTTGATTGACCTATGCTGAAACAAATGCTTCTTGGAAAAAGACACTACCACCAATACAGAAACGCATTGTCAAGCATTAAAGAAGTTAAGGTCGTTCAGCGTTCAGGCATGGTTCAAATCACAGGCGACAGAATTCTATGATGAAGGTATACTTACTTACTTACTAGCGTTTAAGGAATCCGGAGGTTCATTGCCGCCCTCACATAAGCCCGCCATTGGTCCCTATCCTGAGCAAGATTAATCCAGTCTCTATCATCATATCCCACCTCCCTCAAATCCATTTTAATATTATCTTCCCATCTACGTCTCGGCCTCCCTAAAGATCTTTTTCCCTCCGGCCTCCCAACTAACACTCTATATGCACTTCTGGATTCGCCCATACGTGCTGCATGCCCTGCCCATCTCAAACGTCTGGATTTAATGTTCATAATTGTGTCAGGTGAAGAATACAATGCGTGCAGTTCTGTGTTGTGTAACTTTCTCCATTCTCCTGTAACTTCATCCCTCTTACCCCCAAATATTTTCCTAAGAACTTATTCTCAAACATCCTTAACCTATGTTCCTTTCTCAACGTGAGAGTCCAAGTTTCACAACCATAAAAAACAACCGGTAATATAATTGTTTTATGAATTCTAACTTTCAGATTTTTTGACAGCAGACTGGATGATAAAAGCTTCTCAACCGAATAATAACAGGCATTTCCCATATTTATTCTGTGTTTAATTTCCTCCCGAGTATCATTTATATTTGTTACTGTTGCTCCAAGATATTTGAACTTCTCCACCTCTTCGAAAGATAAATTTCCAATTTTTATATTGCCATTTCGCACTATATTTCAGTCACGAGACATAATCATATACTTTGTATTTTCAGGATTTACTTCCAAACATATTTCTTTACTTGCTTCCAGTAAAATCCTCGTGTTTTCCCTAATCGTTTGTGGATTTTCTCCTAACATATTCACGTCATCCACATAGACAAGCAGCTGATGTAACCCGTTCACTAAAACTAAAACTTATGAAACGCTACGACAAATATCTCAATTGAGCTTGAAACTACGTTGAAAAACAATTGAATGTTATAGTTTCAAGTTATGTATACGAGAGTCACTCCAAAAGTAATGCACAACATTTTTTTAAATTTATTTTTTATTCAACACCTTTGCAGTTTATCCTTTTATTCAAATTTAATTTAAGTCGTTTCCGTGAATTTCTTTTTCTTTGATGAATTTGCATTGTCTGCTTCTTTGTCTCCGGTTCAAAATGGTGAAGCCATGTTTCATATCCTGTCATAATTCTTGCAATAAAATGTCTTCTGCACCATTCTCATACGGTTCAAAAGTTCGCTGAACACTGTTTTTCGGGTTTCTTTGTAGGCTTCTGTCAACATCCTCGAAACTCACCTGCCACAAACCTTTATTAACCCCAACTGTTTCAATATTGTGTACACACTTGCTTCTCCTATTCCAACTTGGAGTGACAATTCTTTCACTGTTACGCGTTTGTCAGCTACAACCATGTTAACGCGTTGCACATGGTCAGCACTTCATGCAGTGCAGGATCTCCCGCTGCGAAGAGTATCCCGAACAGAGTGCTGCATTGGAGTTAAATCGATCGCTTGAACTCGGTCGAATGTCGCACCCTCGAGTGAGGTAAGATCGGCCGTGATACGCTCGTAATAAATAGATGCACAGTACAAGGTCATCTCACCGACATGTCTTATCTTGTATGGAAGGCGACAGATAAGATACACATATGTTTTGCTCACACGGTAAAAATAAGGCTTTATTTTGTGCGTTTATGGCAAACGTTTAATGGAACAGTCAATGGAAGGTACCAAAACAGGAACATGAAGTTGTAAATAAAATAGTATGAAAAACTTCGATATACAGTTATTATTGCTAATTAATAATTATTCAATATTTGATTTACCACATATATAATATGATAGGTCCATACATAGTATTCCGCCTATATACTGCGACAATGTAGAAACGTTTTACAAAATATTATTGATATAGCAGTAGATTTATTTATTTTTTTGGGTTATTTTACGACGCTGTATCAACATGTAGGTTATTTAGCGTCTGAATGCTATGAAGGTGATAATGCCGGTGAAATGAGTCCGGGGTCCAGCACCGAAAGTTACCCAGCATTTGCTCGTATTAGGTTGAGGGAAAACCCCGGAAAAAACCTCAACCAGTTAAATTACCCCAACCGGGATTCGAACCCGGGTCACTTGGTTTCGCAGCCAGACGCGCTGACCGTTACTCCACAGGTGTGGACATATAGCAGTAGATTAATAACAATATTAGTAGAGAGATAACGTCACAGAAAATATAATAAAACGAATAATCATGCTGCACAACTGTTACAGACGCAAAGATTGATAAACTAATTATTAGAGATTATTATTATTATTATTATTATTATTATTATTATTATTATTACTACTACTAAAAAACTTGATACGGTTCTTGCATTATCGTGATTGTGTTATCCGTTTATAATAATTACATTTACATCCAGTAACATCTATCACAAAATCACTCCTGCGTGGGGGGGGGGAAATTACCTACAACATTTATATTACATTTTATTTATTTATTCATTTATTTATTTATCTATTTATGTCCATAACAGAGCAAAGCCCCAATTACAATAGACAGTACAGATAAAAAAAGAAAGCAAGTTTTGTAGTTGTACTATGGAGAGGTTAGTTAAACACTGCAAAGTTTTGAAATGATAAACATCTGTGATGTTACTACACAGTTCATCACTGTAACAAGAACAAATGTCTAACGCTCGGCTTATACCGTTCATGTATTTATCGCTCGCGACAATTTTACCCATCATGCGTGTGCGCTACCTATTGGATTATGCTATCAACTACTTGGCGCTCGAGCGAAAACGTCCGATGCAGATCTCTGATCCCGAATATTGGCATGCCCTCTTTTACCAGATAATCTGCTTGCCCACGGAATAACCATATTGCAGA
Organism: Periplaneta americana; assembly: GCF_040183065.1. NCBI lineage: Eukaryota > Metazoa > Arthropoda > Insecta > Blattodea > Blattidae > Periplaneta > Periplaneta americana. The sequence goes on along the minus strand of NC_091122.1, from coordinate 43,870,710 downwards.
ATTTTGTAGTTCTAGGTGCAATATTAATGATTTTCTGAAACCTTCCTTTTGACCTAAGTCCCGCTTAACATAGGTAGTCTCCTTAGATCTTCTGTTAACTAAGATTTAAATTATAACATACATTTCAGAAATACATATGAAGTGAACGCGAGAGAGAAATGGATCTGATTAGAATATACATTAGTAATAAAAACAATGCATTTGTTAAATCTCACAAATCCTTGTTGAGTAGACCTAACATAGGCCTACATATAGTATACGGTATGTGGTGTCTTTTTTTACGGTGTTGGAGTGGGAAAAATGATAAAAAACTGTTTTACATTTTGAAATTAGAAACTGAGAGATATGTGGGCCAGTCAACACGGTTTCCATAGAGACGCAGGCGGGATCTCCCCTCTGACAGACAGATTGATAGACATTCATATATCGCAGGGCTCCACAAACGCCATGTAGCTAACATGCAGGAACAAAACGTCCGTAGTAATTTCAGATGTGTTTATATAACGCGAAATATTAAGTAAATATTATTTTCTGAAACTGGGTTATTCAGAAAGAAATAAATATATCGCATCTAGCTAAATACTGTGTGCGCTGGCCTATATGGTAAAATAACACATCTTCAGTTTATCACTTTCGGTTTCAAAACCCAAGGAGTGGAAATGATTTTCTGGTGCGTAAAACGATGTTGAGAGAGGATTTTCCGGAAGGAAAACATCTGTCTATCGTGTCATAAATTTATCTTTTCCGTAATTCAAGTCAAATTTATCATCTGAGCAGATGATTTGAGAAAACTTCATCGAATTGTATTTCCATGCGATGAACTCTGTGAGATTCGTCTGCTGAAGAGCGCTTCTCTAGGCCTATATCTACGGTATTCAATTTTTTTTTTGCTAGCGTACCCCCAAAATATATTTATTTTATCTTCTTACCCCCTAAAACTGCATTGCAATTATGTGAGAAATAACAAAAGACTGTGTTTGTTGCTGTGTTAAAAACGTGATTATTATTATTATTATTATTATTATTATTATTATTATTATTATTATTATTATTATTATTATTCGGCCTGAGTGGAGTAGTCGGTATAGCGCTGGGCTTCTGTGCTCGAGGTTGCGGGTTCGATCCCGGCTCAGGTCGATGGCATTTAAGTGTGCTTAAATGCGACAGGCTCATGTCAGTAGATTTAATGGCATGTAACAGAACTTCTTACGAAGGCGACATTGTGATACATTTTTGAACTCGTCTTAATGTGTGTAATCAAGGTAACATGATTAAATTATTTAGTGCTATTTGAAAAATTGATGACGTCACGTGTATCTTGTACCATAATGTAGTTACATGCACCAAATCTCCACACTCATGTTTTTTTTTATTGGGTTATTTTACGACGCTGTATCAACATCTAGGTTATTTAGCGTCTGAATGATATGAAGGTGATAATGCCGGTGAAATGAATCCGGGGTCCAGCACCGAAAGTTACCCAGCATTTGCTCGTATTGGGTTGAGGGAAAACCCCGGAAAAAACCTCAACCAGGTAACTTGCCCCGACCGGGATTCGAACCCGGGCCACCTGGTTTCGCAGCCAGACGCGCTGACCGTTACTCCACAGGTGTGGACTCCACACTCATGTTAGCCCCTCGTTCTAACATAACGCTCAAAAACAAAAATTCCAATACATATCCAAACAAAAAGTTATAATAGGCGTACAAGATAAATGGGACACCCTATATACCCCCTTAAGTCACTAGAGATAAAAAGACATACGTTTACACACAAAACATACACAATAAAGTCGACCTGGTTGGCGAGTTGGTATAGCGCTGGCCTTCTATGCCCAAGGATGCGGGTTCGATCCCGGGCCAGGTCGATGGCATTTAAGTGTGCTTAAATGCGACAGGCTCATTCATCCTGCCTAAGTTTTTTCCGTGGTTTTCCTAAGGCGCTAAGACAAATGTCGGGATGAGCCCTAAAAGAAATGGGCCACGGACCTGCATTCACATCCCTAAGACCCCTTAATTATTCTAAATTAATTAATAATTACATCTATCATAAATTCATAAATCAATCGACCTATTTCTTAAAAGCCAAATTGGCTAGTCTCTTATATTGAGACAACTCATCCTGCCTAAGGTATTTCCGTGGTTTTCCTAAGGCGTTAAGACAGATGTCGGGATGAGCCCTATAAGAAATGGGCCACGGACCTATATGCCCTTCCCCATAAAATCCCCCTTTTTCTTTCTAACAAACGACTAAATGTCCTAGTTCAGAGTTTATAAAATTACTAAATACATGTGCAAGGTCACTCATGTGGACGCAATGCGAAAGGACAGGGAACCTTCCAAATTGCAGATTCAGAATTCACGGCGTCTCTCCTGGCGGTCTTCACTGCCTTGTCATCGAACAAACGACAGAGTCTTCTCGACTCCTCCTGCACTTCGAAATGACACAGTTCATTTCAATGTGCAGATTTACACCAGCCATCTCCTCCTCGTCCCGTCCCGTGATCACTTTGATCACATTTCCGTCCCCCTCGCGTATGTGGTACCTAAGAGGTTACGTCCATTTTCGGTTTTCCCCTTCAAAATTTTCTAGAGCTCCTTCAGTGGAGCAGAGTAACCCGGAGTGAGACTAGTGGCCAACAGGCTTGGAGCTCACATATTTAGTTTCGTACAGCCCCCAACCCCTTGCAAAGGACGCGTTTGCGTACCTTTTAAATTTGTCCTCCCAATTCTCCTCTTTCGATTTTTTTTTTCGACAGGCTCATGTCAGTAGATTTACTGGCATGTAAAAGAACTCCTGAGGGACAAAATTCCGGCACATCCGGCGACGCTGATATAACCTCTGCAGTTGCGAGCGTCGTTAAATAAAACATAACATTTAACATTTACACAATAAAATACGTGAAAAAAAACATTATTTTCGTGAAATAAAAATAATCTAATTTCTTAAGTACGTGTAAGTTAAACTTACTACTCTGCAACTGGGAAAATCTCAGTTCACACTGGGATCAATGAACCTAGAAGTGTAGCGGTCTGATTACAAGAAAGTTGTTAATCGTAGGCCGCGTCTTAGGACGCAGCAATCCATTACCGCGCTATCATCGACGCCATAACGAGGGTACGAAATAAATCCCCCGTCCACGACGCCTGACACTCTGTGGTGAGCGAATACTAAATGAAGCCCGCATCAAGGAAGCCGCTCTCCGAAGGGCCTATGTGGGGTTATGAATATTTCATGCAATGCGAGAGAGCTTCTTTCAACAGACAGACGGACAGGAAAGACTGATAGGTCCTGAATCGTGAAGCAGAGATTAAAAGAAAACACAGTACCTGGTTTGTTCATTACACACCAGGTGGTGATAGTGTCCCGGAATATTGAACGGCATACAAATAGATATTTCTTGAGTTATTACGCGTGGTGTATAATTATTAGATTACAGTACAGCATTTAATCATGCATATTAGCCGAATCCAATTTCAAACAGCCACCTGTACCATTAGGTACTGCTTTCATGTGGGAAAAGGTTCAGAACTGTCCAAGTTTCTTAGACTAACAAAGAATCTTGCACGCACGGTAATTTGTAAATGCTGTTGCGTAATTTATGTGCCAACTTTTGTGAATTTATAAGAGAACTGACTTGTACAGGGACATCATTTTATTTTTACTTCAATTTTTATTGTACCTGAGTTTTGGAATGTACTTCACTCCCACCCCTCTACTAGTAAACTTCCAACCGTTCACGACACAGAGCCGAGGGCGCGTAAGCAGTACTGAGTTACTGAGTATAGTACGTTTCAGAAATATGTTCGCGTTTTCCAGTGACGAAAGAGCTTTCAATATTGAATCATATTTTCGTACGGGTACTGTCGTCCGTTTCCCTATGTCGCATCCCGGTTTCCCCCACCTGCTTCTGTTCGCCCCTTTGTAAAGTCTAGTAGCTGGGCTATCTTAGCTCTTTTCTGAAAACATTAATTTGTTAGGAATTGGACGTCTACGTAATATTATTCAAGTGTTTAAAATAACTTAAATAAAAGGGCCTCCTTAAGTAATTAACTGTCACGTGACTTCCCCCCTCTTTCTACAACCCTGTGACAAAACCACTTGAACGGACAGTAGATAGCATTTCTGAGTGATTTTATCTTTTCGGATCGGGCAGAAGTGAAGATTGAATTTACAGTACGTAAGGTACTCTTTTATAGAGTAGGTACAGAATTATTTCAACATGAGTTACTAGTACGAAGGACGAAACTGGTAATTGGAATTAGGTACAATAGTCTATAGTGCGATAATATGGACAAAAGAACTGAAGTCTGTATCGAAATGAACGGCCACCATTTTCTAAAATGTGTTTAAATATCCATATTATAATTATTTTTCAATTTAACTTCATTCTCTATATTGTACGCTAATGTGCTGTAACAGTACAATATACACTGCATAATGAATACTTCCGAATGGATAGCTCAATTCGTGTGTAAAACACTAAGTGTTAATACAGTACTGTATTTTGATTAAACAAAAACCTAATGAAAATTATCAAACTCAAAATTGCGATATTTCCTAGTTTACATAAATGGATGAACTACTTTTCTTCCCTCCTATACCTAGTAAAGTGATTTGTATTTTACGCCAGTATCATCGAACTCCGTCGTGGAAAGGGTAGCAAACGGTGTTTCCTGTTTCAATCGTTAATAGAAAGGTATAGCCAGGTTAATATTAAAAATGTTATTAAAAATAAAATGATGTCCCTGTATATAATAGGAACTGACACAACGCTGACTACTGCAAAAATATTTCACAAGAAATTTTCACTCTTTTACAAGTTCTGCTCAATTTTATTCCATTCAGTTAATGTCTAATAAAAGACACAATCTTCTATTATATCCAATTTCAGTCCAACGATATCCTCCTCAACTGCAACACTCCCCATTCCAATCAACTCTGTCCTACACTATTCAGGCAACCTATTTAAATCCATTCTACTCTATTCTATTCTTCCTTGTCCTAGTCCATGCCACTTAATACAAAAATATTTTAAACTTATCACATTTTACACGGCTGCGCTTTCTACAGTACAGTGAAGCGTCTCGTTTAGACACAGTGGAAACGCAAACGAAGTGCAGGCAACGTGTGGGGGCACGATAAACACGAGGGATGCACCATGTTTTAGTTACAACGTTTATGGCGGAACATTAATTGAAATTATATGTTCCAAAAAACACACAAAACAAAAGAACACAAATTGCATAACGTTATCATATACACATTTTAACAAACAAGCAATAAAATTGTAACGTTGAAATAATGCAATACAACAAATCAAATTTTGCTACTTATATGACGTTGCTTTCAAGCAGCATTTTTACGGTCATAAATTTCATTCTCGTATGTCTAACACAATATCACCGTCTTCTGTGGTCGAATTAACAAAACTACAGTGTAAATACGTTTAGGAAATAGGCTAGTTTTGTCACTTTAGACCAGGCATGTCAGAAATCAGACTCTGAATGTGCAGTTATGTGCGCGGATCGCCGGTCAGTGAGGACTGCATCCTTCAAGGGTTGCTCTTACCAGTTCTTAGCTGGAGCGGTGTACAATAATCTATTCTGCGCCTCTAGGGTTGGATTAAATAGGCATTTCAACATTACAAACACACTTAGCAGAAGGAAAAAAAAACATGGTTATTATCAGTGTCTATATTTGACAACTGCAATACAAAAAAGTTTAGGTTTACTCAGTTATACTTGACAAAGTAGTGGTTTGTAAAGCATAACTTATTAAAATGATTTTTATATAGTATTTAAAGAAAAATAATATTACAGTAATTTCGAAACAACAAAAAACGAACACAGTATTTCATTTTACGTAGTAGTACTAATTATTTTAAATAATAGACCCTATTCTTTCATTGTTCGTCAAGCATTATTATTTATTGGGACCATTGGTATACAAATGTTAAAGAAAATATACTCCCAATTAATTACATGTAGTAGGACATTGTGAAGTTTTTACACTGAAATAATTTCCTTGCTGTATGTCAATATAAATTAACATTAATATTAATAAATGATATAAATTAAGCTTAGAATTTAAATTCACATATAGTTTATTTAGAAAACGTTGAGAGCAAGTATCGACAACTTGGAAGCGTTACTGAAAGAAATTAAAAGTGTAGTTCACAAGCTGTGAAGCGATGATATTCTATGAATGTCAGGTTAAAGATTTATTAATGTACGTATATTAGCATACATAATATAGTGACGTGAGACGGAAAATTTGCTATTATATATTTTTCCAGAAAATTTTTCCGCCTTGCAAATAGTTGCTTATAACCTCAAGAGCCTTAATGTATTCCTCACAATATTCTCATCACTTACCAGCTTATGAAATGAAAGTCGTAAGTCGTTTAATCTTTGATGGATGTGTTAGTACAGACTCTAAAACAACGCCAATGTCAAGTTCGTTTTGCCGTGAGAGTACTGATTAACTTTACTAATCTGATCTAAACTGTCACAACACTATTACCTCGACATGGGCTGATGAAAACCTTTCATTTTAAAATAATTATTGTTGGCTGAGGAAAACATTATAACAGTTATGTTATATGATTCATAATTTCCCTTCTTCGTTATCTGTAAACTCCTCACTTTATTTATCACAACTCATTCACAGACAGCCAAATCAGTACCCGCACTGAAACTGAGTTACTGAAACAAAAGCTCATATGCTGTTGCAGGTCTGTATAGCCCTGTCGCGTTCCCCTCCAAGGCGATTCACTTCCTCCAGGTAGGGGAATAGAAAGTGCACATCGCGCAGAGACTACTGCACAATGTGCAGGGTTTTGACATGCCTGCTTTAGGCCAACCATTCGGGAGGTCTGGGTTAGGATTCCAGGGGCCGGTAATCCTGACTTGGGTCTTTCCAGACAACATCGAAATAGTATCAATTCTATAACTCTTCATTACCATTCAATTGTGTCACTATTGTATTAAGGTTGGTTGAGTGAAACAGAAGGTCCTTCACTCTGCCAGCGAAAATAAAAACATTGTATTCTATTCTCCCACGACAGACCAGCCATCTGTCCTCTAAATAGCGCACTAAATGGCCGGCGGTACTGCCCTCTGTTAGGCTCGGTATGACAACCGCGTGGAATACGTGGAAAAGTCAAGAAAAAGTATCCGGTGTGGCTTAGTGGATAAAGCATCAGCACGTAGAGCTGAAAACCCGGGTTCAAATCCCGGCGCCGGAGAGAATTTTTCTCCGTTCCATTACTCCTTCATCGTATGATGACGCAGAATATCTGCATGGAAATATCATATGTACCTTGGTACATTAAAATAATATATATGATATGCGTAAATCACTTCGTGATTTAAGACGGCGCTTATTCCATCGGATCCCGGCCAACTAGTCACTCATAACGAGTGCACCTCAGCACATGTGTGGACTTCAGTCCTACGTTCATAGACATCTATGACGTAGTGCAGAGGGCGGCCACTAGAGGGAACCCAAGAGTTGGAACTTAATCTGAGACAATTCTGTCCGACGCCGGGATGGGTATCCGGTGTGGCTTAGTGGATAAAGCATCAGCACGTAGAGCTGAAAGCCCGGGTTCAAATCCCGGCGTCGGAGAGAATTTTTCTCCGTTCCATTACTCTTTCATCGTAAAAGTATTATTATTATTATTATTATTATTATTATTATTATTATTTTGTTGATTATTTAACGACGCTGTGTCAACTACGAGGTTATTTAGCGTCGATGAGATTGGTGATAGCGAGATGGTATTTGGCGAGATGGGGCCGAGGATTCGCCATAGATTACCTGGCATTCACCTTACGGTTGGGGAAAACCTCGGAAAAACCCAACCAGGTAATCAGCCCAAGCGTGGATCGAACCCGCGCCCGAGCGCAACTTCAGACCGGCAGACAAGCGCCTTAACCGACTGAGCCACGCCGGTGGCATTATTATTATTATTATTATTATTATTATTATTATTGTTGATGATGTTATAACAGCGTTATTACTGAAGTTGTTTTGCTGTGGTTGCAGACTCGTTGCTGGGGTCGGGCACGGACGACGAGGACGACGACGACAACAGCACGAGCACGACGGCGACGACGCCGGGCGGCACAGCGGGCCTCAAGCACCACCACCCCAGCGGTGTCCATCCCGGCGCCACCCCCGAGGCGAACAACAACTCGCTAGCGCCGGGAGACATGACGCCCTTGGTGGGCGGGCCCGGCTCCCTCAACGACAGCAAAACGGGGCAGGACGACTCGGAGGACCAGGGTGAGTCGGCGTAGTGCCAGCCGTGCCTTTCATTTCAACTTCTGCCCTTAGTATGCTTTTAATTTGTAGTTTTAAGGCATTTTCCAATGCATGTAGGCAACAAATATTTTTATTCAGCTATGGAACATCTCTCTTTTTATTTCTAACAAGGGAAGGGTTTCGGCTCGAACAGAAATTTTTGGTTAAAAATTTGTACAGAGACTTGCCTCACAATGGTGATGAAGACCGTAAAAGGATTCATTTGTGTAACTCTCCGTTTGGTTGGTATTGGTCAATACACTTCTTTAAAAATGTACATGGGGATTCTCTATAAAATGCATGAAACAGCATGGAGCAGAGCAATAAGCACAACACGCAGAAGCAACACCTGAACAATCTTCTGAACCACACTCCAGTGCTGAAAAATCAAATGCCACCTGAATTACATTTTTGAAGTCCGAGACTTGTTCAGGATTCACGTAACCAGCTGACTGCCAGGAATACTGAAGCATAGGGCAGACAACTGGTTATGAATAACAGAGTGCATTTTCATTATAAACACTCGATTTCCCAAGTTAAGTTCTGGATTCTCAGCAAGAGTCCTTATGCAATCTGTTATCCTCTGAGCATATATTTTGTATTGTCTAAGGAAATAGATATTCAGAGGCTGGATATATTTATTTATTTTTTTTTAGGTGGAATGATCATACATCCTATGTCCTAGGCTTGGAATGATTCATTTATTAAGGTTGTGTCCTTGTCCTTATTCAGTGACTCACACAACAGTCTACATTTTTGATTAGCTGCAATATTTTCATACAGAACGTTGGAGAAAAATGTTCTTAAATGGACTCTAGACATTTTACCACTCGCACTAGCTTCTAGGCTAGGCTAGGCTTACGGGTAAGGTGTCCCATCCCCTTAATTTGTGCAGTGCTCTCCCCACCCCTCAACTTGTACAGTGCTCTAACAGACAAACCACACATTACACAAACGAATGCTTTTGGGAGCTTTACAGAGATGTAAAGATGGGCCTGTATACAAAATTTGGATACGAAATTCCTGTTCGAACAGAAACCCTTCCCTTGTAAGTGTATGACTTGCTTCCCGTCTTTCATTGAAATAATTATCTCTATTCGCCTCAACGAGTCCTGTAAGAATTTCAATTTCGCCAGTTTCCTTTTTTCTACTACCATGCAACAGTCTTTATCAGTGTTGCCAACACGGTGGTTTACCCACTAAAGCTACGGTTTGGCTACGACGATCTTCGCCGAACGAACATCGCTGACGATTCAAATGGCCAGCGGTCATCGTCAGAGAGTGGTTTCTTTACCGGCGAACTTCGTAGGTGGATAGTTTATTGTTTTATATAGTTGACCATGTCTGATCAGCTGATAAGTGGATGATATGATAACGTTATAATATAAGTTTTGCCTTGAAAAACAAGTACGGATCTTTAAAGTAGTTAATGTCATGTTTAGAAATAGATACACAGAGGGGTCTTGTAATTCATTGATATTAAGACATCTTGAAAATGAACCCACCAATTTTAAGGAATATTTGAGACTTTCTCCCGAACAATTTCATTTTGTTTTAAGTTCAATTGAAAATTCTATTGTAAAATTACACACAAAATTTATTCACAAACCAATAAGCCCAGCTGAAAGATAAGCATAACTTTAAGGTAAAAACCAATGATACGATGATCGTATAAACACTTTATTTTTGCTTTTTACAATGTTATTATTTTCATTTAGGAGCATTTATTTAGGAAATAATGTTACAAATAAAAAAAATAATGTGAGAAGGAGGTTGTTGCACTTCTCTCCTTTGCTCGGAATTCCACTTCACTTACTATTTCACACTCAAACTTTTGCTTCAGTAGCTAAATCTGTCGCATCGTGTGTGTCCTTCAATTATGAATCACTTTACTCAATTGTATTAACAGTTCTGGTTGTTGCAAAATATAGATTTGTTATTGTATACGTTGGTTCTTCTTTTTGGCTCATGTCGAACAGGGATTTGTGTTTAATCGATATCTCGTCTTCATTAGTGGAGAAATTGCAGAAAGATTTCTGTTTTACCGCCATTATGGTATGTATGATGTATAAATCACATGTTATTAAATGATTTAACACATGACCTACTGTAATTTTACAATTGGTTTCTAGGCGATGATCGTCAGGTTTTTGCCTCCACGGCAAACGCCGACGATGTTCGTCGAGCCCAGCGACGTTCGTTGACGTTCATCGCCGTAAAGAAGCCATGCACATTGAAATCAACGGAACAGAATCCCAGCGAAGATCGCCGTAGACAAACCGTAGCTTAAATCTAAAATTCATTAAACGGTGGGCAGTGGGAAATCTAGTTTATTTTAATGTCATTGGAAATTTTTAGTGATTTTGCAATAATTCTCAAACACATCTGTAAGGCAGATTATACAGGGGCATCATTTTATTTTTACTTCAATTTTATTGTACCAGAGTTTTTGAATGTACTTCACTCCCACCCCTTCTACTAATGAAGTTCAACCATTCTCCACACAGAACCAAGACCGCATATACAGTCATAGTAGCCTTACGGTCATAGTAAACAGTACGTTCCAAAAATATGTTCGCGTTTTCCAGTGACGGAAGAGCTTTCAGTATTGAATAATTTTCGCACAGGTACTGTCGTCCATTTGCCTATGTCGCATCCCGGTTTCCTCCACCTGCTTCTATTCGCCTCTCTGTAAAGGCTAGTAGCTGGGCTGTTTTAGCTCTTTTCTGAGACCATTAATTTCTGTTAGAAATTGGACGTCTACGTAATATTATACCCATACAATTGTTTAAAATAACTTAAATAGAAGGGCCTCGTTAAGTAATTAACTGTAACGTGATTTCCTCCCTTTCTACGACCCTGCGACATAACCACTTGGACGGACAGTAGATAGCATGTCTGAGTAATTCTATCTTTTCGGATCGAGCAGAAGTGAAGATTGAATTTACAGTACGTAAGGTACTCTTTTATAGAGTAGGTACAGAATCATTTCAACATGAGTTACTGATACGAAGTACGAACCTGGTAATTGGAATTAGGTACAATAGTCTATAGTGCGATAATATGCACATTAGAATTGAAGCCTGTATCGAAATGAACGGCCACCATTTTCAAAAATGTGTTTAAATATCCATATTATGATTATTTTTCAATTTAACTTCATTCTCTATATTGTACGCTAATGTGCTGTAGACAATTATACACTGCATAATGAATACGTCCGAATGGAAAGCTCAGTTCGTGAGTAAAAACACTCATTGTCAATACTGTACTGTATTTTGATTAAACAAAAATCTAATGAAAATTATCAAACTCACAAGCGCGATATTTCCTACTTTACGTAAATGGATGAACTACTTTTCTTCCCTCGTATACCTAATAAAGTGATTTGTTTGTATATTACACCAGTATCATCGAACTCCAGTCTTGGAAAGGAGTAGCAAGCGGTGTTTCCGTTTCTCAATCGTTGATCCAAAGGTATAGTCAGGTTAATATTAGAAATGTTAGTAAAAATAAAATTATGTCTCTGTATATAAAACACCCACGACTCTTTCGACGATGGCCCTATCTTTTCAAAATATTTGTCTTGGAATATTAGATGTCCTATCAAAGTACTCTGCAGTTAAACGCACAACCCGATGGCTGGGACTGAAAACAAAGCATTAGTCTTAATACACAAACTGAGAAATTAATTCCATGACGGCGCGTTTCTTTCGTTATTCTTCAATCAAGCAACTGCTGAAAAAACTTTATGAGTGTATGGAAATACTGAAAAATGTTGGCAGACTAAGTTTCCATTTTGTTCTACAACAAATTAAGGTTTTCTTAATTCAATACAGCCCAAAACGTTACTGAAAACGTTAAAGTACAGTAGTGAGTGATGAACAATTTCAGCATTACTACTGCTCGTGAAGTTTTCCAGTACAAAGAGGTATCAAATAAAAACCCGTTAAAAGAATTACAGAGTTCGCGCCATCTATGCTAGGGTCTATGTCTTGCTTGGTGAAATTCAGAAGTGCATTCAAAGTATTATCATTAAACCAAAATTAGAAATAGCAAGGGAATTTCAGTAAATTTTGAAATTAGGACTTCACTAAGACTAGTGTTTTTTTAGTAGGTTATTTTACGACGCTTTATCAACAGCTTAGGTTATTTAGCGTCTGAATGAGATGAAGGTGATAATGCCGGTGAAATGAGTCCGGGGTCCAGCACCGAAAGTTACCCAGCATTTGCTCATATTGGGTTGAGGGAAAACCCCGGAAAAAACCTCAACCAGGTAACTTGCCCCAACCGGGAATCGAACCCGGGCCACCTGGTTTCGCGGCCAGACGCGCTAGTCGTTACTCCACAGGTGTGGACAAGACTAGTGGTATATGTTGTTATAATTCTTAATAATTATTCATATTATTATATCTTATAAAATATTGGCATTATTTAATAATTAAATGTAAAAAAATCTGTAGGAACGTAAATCTGGTGAGTTATTTTTGACGTATTTGATGAGTTTTTGTGACCGTGCAGTGGTTTTGCGCAGATTGGAGTTTGCAACAGTGGTTTTCACATCACTGGAGGTTTAGATTTTCCCTAAATAAATTTACTCACAATTTTGTTTTTAATTGGTTATTTTACAACGATTTTCCAACTGCTTTATATAGCGTCTGAATGAAAAGTGGTAATGCCAGCGAAATGAGTCCAGGGCACAGCGCCGAACCTTCTTAATGGATTGAGGCAGAGCCTCCTTCAGTTACAAGCCGGAGCCATACGTCGGCAACACTGTAATTAACTGCCAAACGGAAGCCTACGATGCAGAACATATTGTGTTTGTGCTAATGCCGATTTTCATTGTCAATTTACAATATACAGTAAGTATGTGTCGATGGAATTATTACAATATACAGTAAGTATGTGTCGATGGAATTATTACAATATACAGTAAGTATGTGTCGATGGAATTATGTTCGCGGTCGTACCAAACGTTAATTGTTGATGTATTATAAACTAAGTGCGTGTTGGCGATAAAAACAAGACAATAAATGAAAATATGGCTGCAGTCTCTAGCAATTTTTACGGTTATTATTAATGACAGAGTGATTGACAATTCTTCTAAATATTGTATAAACTATATTTTTATAGTCTTACTTGTGGTTTGTGGTGTATCAGAATTCTAGTCAAATTGTTGGGTCTCGCCTGCTATATCAATAAAGTTACGCCGTTGATTTTCAAGTTCATTGTAAACAGCTGTTTTGTGATCCCATAAATGTTGCAGTGTTGTTGAAGATTCGGAATGCCTGCTATAGGTCAGAACTACCTATAATTTGTAGATGCATACACTCACTTTGTTGGTTTTCAGGGTTTGTTTATTAATATTATTCCTTTTGAATAAATTACTTATAAACATGTTTCTTTTCGCTTCGTATTTACAGGATTTAAAGTTCAATGAGTTTACGCTAATTGGCACATACTTAATACATAATGATGTGTTTTGTTACGTATTACATTGAAGGTATGTTTCTTCATTTTTCATAGATCTTTATATTTGGCCTTGGGCTATTTTAAAATTATATTTTAGAAAATTTATAACAAATAATTTTGGATAACAGTATTGTTATGGTGACTGGCGAGGATCAAACTAAAACTGGCTTCCTGGGCATCCGAAATATTTATAGAAAAGCACGACAGATAATCACACGAAATTAAAATGTACATGATATCCTAGACCTTTCACGTCAGAGGTGAAACAATATAAAGCGGCAAAACATTGTCAATTTATTAGCCACATAATGGTTAATTGATTGGAATAGGGTACTGCGAAACTACGTCGTTATTGTATTTATTTTTGGTATAAGTAACATTTCTTCAAGTATTTATTTATTTTCCCTTGTACCATAAAAAAAAACACGTATGCTTTTAATTTTTTTAAGTTATAAGTGGCTGTATGCAAGTACTTACGGGGTATTCTGAAACTCAAATAAAATACCATTTACGATTCCGTAATAAATTACGTACATCAATACAGTGAATCTTGATCAGTGCACTTAGTTTTGTATCAATTAATGTCGAAAATGTACACGTGACAACGAAATCAAAGCACTAAAACGTCAAACGTCATGCCTTTATTTCGCCTCCGCCCGCCTCCACTCAGCGTTGCCAAACCTACCTATGCTCCGGCTTGTAACTGAAGACGGCTCTGATTGAGGGGAAAACTCCGAAAAAACCTCAACCAGGTAACTTCTCCCAAGTAGGATTTGAACCCGAGCCCGCTCGTTTCACGGTCAGGCGTGCTAACCATTACTCCAAAGCGGTGGACTTACACCTTAAGTTGGTCGTTATATGGTAATTAACACGCATGTATAAATAGAGTAGCGGTATCAGATTGAAAACCACTCACATAAAATGTTCAAGCAGATCTTGTTTGTTAACGTTTATTGTTTTTATAGAGTATTATTTTGCAGGTTCGCTTGACGGAGACCCGGAGACGAGGGACTCGCAGACGGAGAACAAGTCCCCGGACGACGGCAACTCGGGATCCAAGCGAAGGGGTCCGCGCACCACCATCAAGGCCAAGCAGCTCGAGATCCTCAAGACGGCGTTCTCGCAGACGCCCAAGCCTACGAGACACATTCGGGAGCAACTCGCCAAGGAGACCGGCCTGCCTATGAGGGTCATACAGGTACGCGCGCCTCACTTTATGCACAGACGGGAGCACCTAAGAATGCCGAACTTACATGTAGTGCGCAGAAAGAGAGCCAGCTAGTTTTCAAACTATTTAAGTAACAAAGAGAATTTTTGTGGTGAAGAATGAGTAGAATTGAGAAGAATTCTCTCCGGCACCGAGATTCAAACCCGGGTTTTCGGCTCTACGTGCTGACGCTTTATCCACTAAGCCATACCGGATTCAAATTCAGATGCTGGATTCAATCCCTCTCAGTTTAAGTTCTACCTCTCTGTTCCCCTTTGCTGGTCTATCCTCATGTACTGTGTCACAGAATATGTGACAGTGGCACAATGTCCAACACACTATGTACAGAGGTGCATTTATTGCGAGTGAGAATTTTTTATTAACGTCGTCGTCGAGCATCCCGTTAGCCAAGGATATTTCTTATACCATGACAATGAGAAAGTTATATTTTCTCTTCCTCTATCCGCTTTTAGTATGTAAATGCGGTTTCGATCTACAAATAATGACCTCAATGTTCTCGCAGTATGAGCCATTTTACACAAAAATAATTTGTAACACGCACCATGCACTTTTGATTACACTAGCACTGAACAACGCAGCGCAGCGCTTTCAGAGAACTCTAGTATAGCGCGACGTATTATTGTGACGGAAGGCTAGCCTCATTTCGTACGGAAATGTAGCAAATCGATACCCCTTCCGCGGTCTCCTCTCAAGCTTGCGAGTCAAGGTCGTATAGGTATCCTACAAGCAAAACTCAGTTCGGACTCCTCGCGGCGCGCATGCTATACCCCTCTTACTCCCCTGCAGTAGGGTTGAGAGCATGCTGGAAACGGGAGCATACGTCATCTGCGTGAGACAGTCACGCCCGCTGGTTTCTGCGCACCAATTTTTCCTTATTGGGTGCCTATAGCTATGTCTTTAGAGGCTTCTGCCATGAGCCTCGCACTGAACTCTCCATTCTGGAATGACTGACAACAATGAACCTGATATAGGGAAGAATTGGAGTGAAACCAAGTGTTACGAACTTACAGGCCTACTGTTACTAGGTATAATAACTCAATTTGTTTAGTAGACTGAAAGCTGGTTCACAATAAGCCGTGAACTAAAACGACAACAAATGCATTTATTTTAACAATATTTCCGTTCTCGTTGATTCCGTTCCCATTGTATTGCGAACCAGCCTTAATGGGAGAGGATGGTATTTTTTAAAACTTTTTTCCTATTTGGTGTAAAATATTAACTTTTATGTAGAGAGCTCATAGCTGTGGCAACTCAACCAAATAAAAATATTTTGAAAAAAAAAAAAAATATACCCAATGCAGGATTGTACTAAAACCGATATATCTAAAACGTTTTTAAAGATAGATTCTGACAGTTTTTTTGCAATGAATTTGCAAAAGCATGTTCTACAAACTGTCCGTAACAGAATTTTGATATTATTCCCTACGTTTGTAAAATAAACAATTAAAATTTAATAACAATTTTCTGATTTCCTTTCTTGCAAACAAACGGACGTATTTTTTTAAATGAAATCAATGAATAAAATTTTGTTACAGAGAAACAGTCTAAAGAATATGTGTTCTAAATTTCATGCATGTATCTTTAATAGTTCAGAAATTATATCCATTTTTGTCTGGCAATGTAGCAAAAAAAAAAAAAATGAAGTCACTTTAAACCGATAAAAGCGGGCGTGTGATTTAAAAATCTATAGCGCAGGAAGTTTAAAAATGACGTCTCATCATCCGATACGGGGACAAATATCCACAAAATGTTATGCAATGCATTCCACACATATCAAAGGGTATTTTAAAGAAAACATTTTTTTTTTTAAATTTAATTTACCGGAAACAACAATGAAAGTGGGCGAGTGATTTAAAAATCAATAACGCAGGAAGTTTAAAAATGGCGACTCAACATCCGATAAGGGCACAAATACCCACAAAATGTTATGCTATGCATTCCACACATACCACAGAGTATTTTAAAGAATTTTTTTTTAATTTACTCATTTTTCATCAAAAAATACCATCCTCTCCCCTTAAGCCTCAAAATCCTCTTAAGAGCTTCGCCACTAATGGTAATATGGCAAAAATCTGCGATAATATATCAGTTATCTAAATAAAATCGTCTGCCCAAACTGAAAGACTCAAGTGCATACATATCACATAGATTTATTTGTTACTGCGCATTCAGTTACCAGTATTGTTACGTGCTTCCTACTGTGTTTATATTCGTTTGTGCTCAGTTTCATAAGCGAGTCTCTACCGACTGCTTTAGACCCTTTCGTGACACGAATCGCGTGTCTAGACTTTGCGAACTGTTGTATTTATATATCTTGTTAAAGAGCCAGTGTCCACAGTCTCTGTTGTGCATGGTTTTATCTAGAAAAACTGAGATTTGATCAGAATTTATCGCAAGAATTAGTTAATTACACTTCCTTTACACTAGTGACCTCTGCGCTTTACGAGTTCTTTCATAGCAGTTACGGTCAATTGTCTTTGTATCGTTTTACTGCCGTGTCAAATTAAACGATAACGGTCATTTTTTTTCCATACAATTTATAACGCAACTAGGCTAAAATCTTATACCAGAAATCGTGAAATAAGGTATGAGTAGAGACCATATTTATTTGGAATTAGCGATACGCGCGAAATTTCCCACAATTACATTCACTGTTACATTTAACCTTCTAGATACCTAAAAATATCATATTTAAGGAAAACAAGCTCGCGAAATAACGCGAAATTTCGAACACAGTGCGAAATATGTAAATAACTATTAAATTGATTGATTGATTGTTTATTCTATACATGGATGTACACGTCAATTACATAATAAATAGAAAACAATAAAATTAAAAACACTACAAGTTAAAATACATTTAAAATAAATAATATAATCATGTAGTATTGTATATTATCATAACTTGCGATTTAAGAATTCTTTTACTGAATAAAAAGTTTGATCAGTTAAAATCTGTTTAACTTTCACTTTATATTTTGCATAAGATAAAGATTGTATCTGCAGTGGTAATTTGTTAAAAAACAAAATGCCAGTATATGCAGGCGATTTTTCATATTTCACAAGTCTATGATTTTTATTGAGAACAGATGTGCGTTTCGTGTATTATAATAATGATAATCTAGATTCTTATTGTATTTATTCTCATTCTGTTTCAAGAACATTAGGCATTTGTAAATATAAATAGATGGAAATGTTAAAATTTTATATTGTTTAAAATAAGGTTTGCATGAGTCAAAACTCTTTAATTTAAAAATGGATCGTATAGTTCTTTTTTGTGCAATAAATATCCTATTGACATTGATAGAGTTACCCCATAAGAAAACGGCATAACTGAGATATGCATAAGCAACTGAATAGTGAATAGAAATCAATATTTTGGTGTTTAGTATATCTCTCAGTTGCAAAATAGCAAAATTAGCAGAACAAAGTTTTTTAGCAATAAAATCAGAATGCTCGTTCCAAGTCAGTAGATTATCCATAATTATGCCACCTCTATCGCAAAAACTACGAAATATACACCAAAATTGTATTCAGTATTGCTAAAGAAACATAAGACTTATTTGTAACTTTTGCTTCAGTTGCTTCGGTTGGTATTCTGTATTTTTTTTCTATGGATATTGTGTACACTCACATCTACTATCTCTACTGCTATGGGAAAAGATCGATTTCTGTAATCGACTTCAGTAAAGATTGAAGAATTTTGCATGTAATATACATGCAAGCCACCAGCATAGCTCAGTCTGCAGAGATGTTTTCCTTTTGATCCGCAACTGTGCTCGGGCGTGGGTTCGATTTCCGTTTGAGTTGATTACCTGGTTGGATTTTTTCCGAGGCTTTTGTCAATCGTAAGGCTAATGTCAGGTAATCTACGGCGGATCCTCGGCCTAATCTCGCCATAATATATCATCTCGGTATCACCAATTTTATCGACGCTAAATAGCCTATTAGTTGATACAGAGTCGTTAAATAACCAACAAAAAATACATGCTTCTGCGTAGTTTATATTTGGTGACGATGATATGATGTGCGATATGTGTAAGCAAAAACAAGTAACAAGAAGTTTTAGGCTCTATTAAATATAACATAATTTCAATTGACAACTTATTTCAAGAAATACCCACCAGATTTACAACTTTTCATGAAGTATCCACCAAAATAGTGGCAGATTTAACCCCGAAATAACTCATTTTATTTCACCAAAAAATACTGTCACTAACTAAGGATAACATTCAATTTTCGAATAATAATAATAATAATAATAATAATAATAATAATAATAATAATAATAATAATAATGCATTAAAACAGTATGCACTGTTAAGAGGACAAGTAAAGAACTGTGTTTGAGTCACAGACAAAAGTTAGCTGGTATATAAGGATATGATAATATCCCGCAGATATTGTTATCATTTATATGTGAATAATGCCAATCATATATTAACTTTCTATAGTTACATATGTATTGTGTACGCGTCTGTTTCGAGTCTATATCAAAGCACAACTGAATAACATTTTTTTTTTATGCTCGACCATGCCGAAATGTAGTAATTATACACCTGGTAGCAGCCCTTTAATGGACCTAATTAAAGTTCAGGTGTTCCAGCAATCAGAAAATACCATTGTAGCAATATGAAAGCGCAAGTATCGATTATTCTCGGATATGCAATCGAAAGACAACAAGCGCGAGGTTAGACAAAGCCTTTCACAAAGCACATTCCCGCAAATTCATTTCACCAATTGCACAATAAATCACCTATATTTGAAATAAAGTCAGTTCTGTTATTGTAATAATAAGCGTTAATTGTAAATAATATTCAAATAAATTCAATTTGTCTTCTCATTTTTCAATGTCTAATTCAATTTCAAGGTTATATCACGATTAATGTTTATTTTACTCTCTAGATTATATCAAGGTCAATGTCGACATTTGTTTCTCGGAAAAAAATAAACACTTTCGCGTCTGCGCACATCTCACAATTTACGAGGTATTGCACAAGGTCAGTTCCGCTCCTCAGTCAGATAAGAATAACATGAATACTTATGAATAATTTCAAGTTAGAAATATGATCGAGCATAAAAAGTCGTATGAAACTTGCCTATAGTGGTAATTAAGACGTTGCATAATGCACTATTTAAATATAGGTACTACAATACTCTATGGATTAGAATAAACTCTACCAATTTTATTAGATTATGTATAACCACGGACTCCCCTTGTGTATAGACTTGTTCACATTGTTAAGTTTATCGGATATGAAGTAAGCTTTTCCATAGCAACCGAAGTCGAATTTCCGTTGCGCAAATTCCATTAATTTTTTCTAGTAGTGTAAGTAGAATATAACTTAGATGTTCCACACAAAATTCGTACATCTAATAATGAGAACGTATCTGTCAACTATGTGTATATACAGGGTGATTCACGAGGATTTACCATCCCTTACGGAGCTTATTTCCAAAGACTTTCTGAGCAATAATTGTCATATAAAATTGGTCAAAATCTCAATAGTTTCAGAATTACACTAATTTGAAGTTGTTTGTAAAATATCATTATTCTTGAGTTTTAAGGGTAAAAGAATATTACAGATAAAGAATATACTATTCAGAAGTATCATTTCTTTAAGTAGCTAATATTCTGAAGCTAGAAATGTGTTGTGAATTCTGTAGTTGCTTCGCACAGAATTTTTTTCGACTTTCAACTACAAAATTACATTTTCTTACGGATTTATCACAACAATTGTTGCAAATCACACAACTCTTGTAAATTCTTTAAGGTTGTACATTAGGATACATAATTAAACTGTAAAGAATCAAGTTCCTATTGTCGTATGATTTGTAACAATGGTAAGAATGGTGTAATTTTTAGTTAAAGATTGAAAAAGAAAATCTGTATAAAGCAATTAACAACACATTTTATTTTAATTTATTGAATATGCCCCAACGAGTTCATATGTAAAGGCTATACAAAAACACATACATATGTTATACAATGCAATTGAAAAGTCATGAAACTACAGTCTATGGAAACAAACAATAACAGAAGAATTTATTAAAGAAAGAAAGCAAAATAAGAACAAATAGTAAGATGACATAAAGTTTTGGGCAGAAAGAAGAAAAAGTTTGAAACCATCAAATAAATAAATCAACTGAGAATTAAAATAAATAATCTTCCCAAAAACGTATTTTATCCATGACCATAACGAAAAGCATGCTTTTACTAAATACTTTTGCGTTTGTAAAGTAGGCTTTTATTCAACATTACTTTATTTCACTAGTGAGATAAAGACTTTACCTCACAGTTTGAACTTTATCTCACAGTTCATTAGTATTTTCCTAGTACCCGGGTACACACGTATACTTTTCCATTCAACTATTACTCAAGAAGTTAATACACCGTGTTCCGCTTATAAGTATAATAAAAGAAATAGTTATAATTTCATAACAATGCATGCAAATGGGTTAAGATTGGTACCATTGTAAAGAGGAAATTGGGAAGTTTTAATCCATTGTTGTTACTTATTTTTAGAAGACTCACGCATGCGCAGATCATTAAATAAGAGAATTCGTATCGTATCTTTAGTCAGTCAGCATGTGGACGCCACAGCAGAAAGCCTTTTGTGTGCTGTCATTAGCAGAACATAGATCCATAATTCGTGTACAGCGCTTGTTTCGCCGTCAGTACAATCTTAGACCGAGGGAAGCTGTACCGACGTACGTCTCAATAATGAAATGGGATAGGCAGCTCAGAGAAACAGGAAGTTTGTTGTCTAATGCAGGTAAACATTCCAAGCGTAAAGTGTCTGACGAAAATGTCGAACGCATTCGCGAGGCATTTCAGAGAAGCCCGCGGAAATCCATTCGACAGGCTAGTGTGCAGTTGAACATCCCACCAACAACAGTGCATACAGTGCTCCATAAAAGATTGCGTTTGCGAGCGTACAAGCTGCAACTTCATCAGATGATTACGCCGAATGATAAACTGGAACGAAAACGCTTTGCAGAAACAATGTTGGATAAAGTGGACGATGACGACACATTTCTAACTCGAGTCTGTTTCTCAGATGAGGCAACCTTCCACGTCAGTGGAAAAGTAAACCGACACAATTGTCGCATCTGGGGGTCGGAAAATCCAAGTGTCGTAATTGAACACCAACGGGATTCCCCTAAATGGAATGTTTGGTGTGGGATCATGCGTGACAGAATCATTGGTCCCTATTTCTTTGCTGAAAAGACAGTCACTGCAAACACGTACCTGGATATGTTGCAACTGTATGCTGTGCCACAACTCCCAGATGGAGCAATTTTCCAGCAAGATGGGGCTCCACCACACTTTGCCAACATGGTTCGCACATTCTTAGACGAACAATTCCCTGCAAGATGGATCGGAAGAGGATCACCGTACATCACATGGCCTGCCAGATCACCAGATCTAACACCACCTGATTTTTTCCTGTGGGGGTTTGTTAAGGACCAGGTCTACAGGACGCCAGTACGTGATTTGGCAGACTTACAAGAAAGAATTTATGCTGCTGTCAACAATGTTACACCACAGATGCTTCATAACACTTGGGTCGAGGTTGAATACCGGTTGGATATTTCCCGTGCCACCAATGGAAGCCATGTTGAGATTTATGGAACATAAGGTAACAAAAATTCCCAGTTTTCATTCTTTGTAGCAGTTGGTTTCAACTATATACTTGTATTAATTCAGAAGTTATAGCTATTTCTTTTGTTATACTTATAAGCGGAACACTCTGTATATTAGTTACTAGATGTCACTACCTCTACTTCTTTATTACCATTTCTTAAATATACATACACTCAATCTCCTTCTCTTATCTCTATCTGCTACGTCGTATTTGTACATTACATCCATATCTAATATGCATCTTTTTAAAATTTTGTAATAATTTACCTTTTGGGATGCGAGGAAACTTGAACCTACGAAGTTGGGTTTATAGGATTTTAAAACAACACGCGTTAGCCAACTGAGCTAAACAGACACGATGATTAATTAAGTTTTAATATTCCTCTTAAGTTTACAGAAGTAAAATGTGAAATTATTTTAATCACATTAGTCCCGTGAACACTTCTAAATAATCCCTGAAACTTAAAAAAGACGAAAATACACGTTTAAAGTGAAAAAATATATATTAAAATTATATAATTAATTATAATTTGTTATTTATTCAACGCCTTAGATACCATTCTTTACTAATCATGGCCTCCTACATCATGACCAACCTAGTACACGTATTGATTCTAAAATCCATGCCATGGTACGTGATTACATGAGGACTTATTTTCAACATATTTTCTTTTATGAAACATAATTTTTCGTTATGGTCATGGATAAAATTACGTATGGTACTTGTGAGCGTGATCTTTATTGCATTCGTGCAATAAAGATGCACTTACCTCACAAGTATCATAAATAACTATTTAAACAATTCTTAAAACACCGGCAATTTGGTAAAATTCTATATTCTAAAGGACGTTGGTTAAAAGTTGTTGTTAAAAATGGTTAAGTCCTTTCGATCCATAAGTTACCGAGCTATGCTGAGAAAAAATATGTCTTTTAGTCTTGTTAAATAAGTATGTATATCTTTATTAAACTGAAATATAATATTACTATGTATTAAATTGTTAATAACTTTGTACATGAAAATGGCAGCACCTAATTTGATAATTGATTCAACTGGTAGAACGAAAGAAAATAAAGATATTTAACTGGAGTCAAATAATGAAAACTCAATAAATTTCTTAAAGCTCTATTTTGAATAATTTGTAAAGGTCTCAAAGCAGTTTTCTTATTATTTCCCCAAATAAATGACATATACATTAAATGAGAATGGATAAAAGCATAATATAGATTCAAGAGACAAGATATAGATACAGTATTGCTTCAGAACACTAGCCAATTAAAGAAATGATACTTCTCAATAGTATACCATGCCCCGGTTCCTAGTCGACTTCTGTAAATCTTTTGGCTTGCATAAAAATATTTTAAGAGATCTAACAATTGCATCACTCAAAGGCTCAATAGCTATTTTCAGGCATCATACATATGGACCATGGCTAATTCGCATCTCCTTGACGTTACTTCGTTTAATATGATGTGTTTCAATATAATTAAATTTTATTTTTCACTCTAACAACAATGGCGGCCGGGTAGCTCAGTTGGTAGAGCAGCTGGCTACGGACTGGAAGGTCCGGGGTTCGATCCCAGGTGGTGACAGGATTTTTTCTCGTTGCCAAACTTTCAGAACGGTCCCGAGGTTCACTCAGCCTCCTATAAAATTGAGTACCGGGTCCTTCCCGGGGGTAAAAGGCGGTCAGAGCGTGGTGCCGACCACACCACCTCATTCTAGTGCCGAGGTCATGGAAAGCATGGGGCTCTACCTCCATGCCCCCCAAGTGCCTTCATGGCATGTTACGGGGATACCTTTACCTTTTACCTTTTTACTCTAACAACAATGTATCACTAAGCCTCAAGGCATTTACTCTATTGTATCATGGTACTCTTTGTCGATGGCATTCTGTAGTGGTTACAGGAAGAAATTAAATCTAATCTAATACTTTTTACCCTTAAAACTAAAGAAAAAAGTATTTTACTAAGAACTTCAAATTAATGTAACTCTGAAAATACTGAGATTCGGACACATAGGCCTATTTATATGACTTTTTTGCTCAGAATGTCTTCGGAAATAAGATGCGTAAGGGACTTAAATCCTCGTGAATCGCTCTGTATATATATATATATATATATATATATATATATATATATATATATTCTTTTTTTAATTTAAATTGTCAGTACATTAAGAATTAGCTTCTATCTAAAATTACTAACATTATGCTATTCCAGCATTAATAGTCTGAATGAAGATCTTGATTCCATCTCTTCCTGGTCTCAACAATTTGGGCTTAACCTAAACGCATGTAAATCACAGGCTATTCTGTTTGCGAACCGTAGATTAATTCCTGAAGTCAACGACCTGAATATTCCACCTGTGAAACTGAATAAAACAATCATCCCGTTTAGCTCTACCGTCAAAAATCTCGGAGTACATTTCGAATCTAATCTCAATTGGGATACGCATATTAAATATACATGTAAGAAGGCATTCTCTATTCTCCATTCACTAAAAAGATTGTATCATTATCCATCTAAATTAAAACAGACGCTGGTACAGACACTCATTCTACCTCACTTCGATTATTGCGACGTTTTGTTCAGTGATCTCAGGATTGATTCCGCTCAGAAACTACAGCGTGTTCATAACGCGTGCGTCCGCTTCATTTGTAATGTTCGATACTATGATCATATCTCACCTTCTTTCAAGAAGTTATCGTGGCTTAGGTTACATGAGAGGAGAAATCTGCACTCACTTTCTCTCTTATATGGAATTATGCACTCTTCATCCCCCTATTATTTATTCGCTCGATTTCATACTCTCTCTCGCTATCATAATATTAATACTCGATCACAACGCGATAACACGCTAGAAATTCCACTTCACGCATCGTCTCTGTATTCCTCATCCTTCACTGTTGCTACGTCTCGTCACTGGAACTCTCTGCCGCCTGAAGTCAAGGGCTGCCGAACATTGAATTCTTTCAAATCCAAGTTAGAAAATTATCTTATGACGAGTTGCCAAACTAACTTACTATTATGACAAGTGTTGTATTGCATGTTTCCACGTATTCACATTTTTTTTATGTTCTAATGATATTCAACTTATTTTATATTTTTGTTTTCATATTTTCCGATAATGTTATATCTCTAATGTGATAAGTTGAGCTATATATAATCTTAATTTTCCTTATTGTGTGTACTTAGAAATATTGTATTCACTGTATACTTTGTACTGCACTATTTTATTACTACTATTAGTATTATTATTATTATTATCATCATTATTACTATTCTTATTCTTATTATTATTATTATTATTATTATGAATAATTGTCTTTTTTTGTATGCCTCATTTATTTTGACCTGCTGTTCACATATTATTATGCTTTTTTCTTTCTTTCTGTATGTTATATATTATGTCTGATTTCTTCTTATTTGTTGTTTATTTTTTATTATTATTATCTTATTCAGTTTTGTGTGTAAAATTGTAGTGTAATTTGTAAATTTGTAGTGTTTTTGTAACGCAGTCTTTACTCCTGGTTGAGTGTTAGAGAAGGCCGTATGGCCTTAACTCTGCCAGGTTAAATAAATCATTATTATTATTATTATTATTATTATTATTATTATTATTATTATTATTATTATTATTATTATTATTCCAAGTAATTTCCGTAGTGTTACTTTAAAATTCTCACGATAGTTAGGGCAGAATGGACTAAAATCCTTAAATTAAATTATAGTAATTAAATATCTCTGTTAAAAACAACACGTCACTGGTAGAGCTGTAAAGCTATGAGAGTTGTACGTACGAGAAACGCTTTATTTTCCCTGCATCATTACGATGTAGCAATGATACGGATTACGAGAAGCGGTTGGACGACGCATTTTTGTCAACAACAAAGTTGTACTGCCTGATATCAAAACAAACACACAACTTTGTCAACCAGTCTGTTATAGTTCCAGCGATGAAACTTTACGCTCATTTGTCTAGCATCGGGGAAATGCAACTCTTGCTTTACGACACAGACACGTGCGCTAAAGATTGATTCAAACGACAACTATCACTTCTTGTTGGTTTATCTACGACCATGATTCCGCAATTTCAATTTAAATTATTGAACGTACAGACGAAACTCACAACGTTGTTTATTTTATAACTGTTATGTATCGTTCCATTTAATTCCGTTTATGTCCCCATTATAGCGGCGTTAGATAAAACAAAGTTTCAAATACGAGACATATAAGTTAGTTAACTGGTTTTTCGAGTGCCGAACCTGGTATTGATCCCAGGACTTAGGCTTACATTGACCCATTGTGTGTCTTGCTATACAATATTGTTCTAGCCCGACAGATGGCTCGAATGCCATTCCTGAATTACCAATTTTGTAGGTAAGAGGTAGGCTATCTCTTCTTAACCATCGATATACGGTAATTTAATTACTCATTTATTTATTTATTTACTAGCCGTACCCGTGCGCTCCGCTGTACCTGCTAGAAATAAATATGAAGTAATTACATAATTAAAATAGGACGTTTGATCCAGGGAACATTCGTGTTTGATAGAAGGATAAATCGTTTAATATGTTACTTAATTTAAATTGTATTTTAATAATTAAAATGCGATCATTTTGGTCCAGAGAGCACTCAGAAGTTACTGTAATAACATTATAGCATTATGCCCATCTAGAGAAACTACACTTTCCAATGGTGAAATAATAATTAATTATACAAATCGGTTAGCTTTCGATATTACTTTATACAAACACAGAAACATTCTCTGTAGGCTATGTTTCATAGCTTTCGATTGTTGTTGTCCAAGGCCCTTTATAGACGTAGTCATTTGTTTTCATTTCATTACACCGCCTTAGATGGCATTGTATTTTAATTTTAAAACTCATTTATCTCATTAAATATCAGTTCTATCAAAATTATGCAAAGAATAAAACTTATCGGAAATCATTTTTAAAGAAACTTTTGTTGTGTAACATATTTCACAAAAATCAATAATAAGCGAGATATTTCGATTTATTTAATTCAGGCCCCCTTATAACCCCCCCCCTTTTAAATAACGTATTTTGAATGTCATATAGCCTAAAATCTAAGTTATAGCGAACTTAATGTATATTCCAATTTTCATATAAAAAGGATTCAGCCATTATCGCGTGAAAAGGTAACAAACATCCAGGTAGACAGACAGACAGACAAACAAAAATTAAAAAAAAAAAAAAAAAAACGATTTTCGTTTTTAGGGTGGTTAATTATATATGTTAACGCTAATTATTTTTGGAAAACCGAAAATTACCAGAAAAATATCAGCTACAGATTTATTATTATTATTATAGATTTACTTATTTATTCATTAATTCTTCGAATAGCGAAGTTATTATTTATTTCTTTATTACAGACTCTAGTTCATCGTCTGACGACGAGGTTATGTGCTCTGTTGTCTTTTTTTTATTTTGTATAAAATTAATGCATTAGTGCACTATTTCTAATAACAAATAGGCATATTTAGGTTTCTCACTGAAACTTCTATTCCTGATTTCTTTCTGGTTCGTATTGGTCTAAATTTATTGCAATTTTTTTTTTTCGTTGTTAACTCTATAGCATCTATTAGATGCTTTATGGTTGTGCTAACAGATGGAGTTACTTGTCAACAATGTGACGCTGAAACGTGTGTTCAGATTACTGCCCAGCGACAGTCCTGATGTATTTTTATATTTGTGATGACTGGTTAATTAATATTAACCCGGCACACTCACAATCACACTCACATTCATACAAATTTCCAGATTCTAGACACCCAGGTAATTTTTCTTCTTCAAGAAAAATTCACCGAACCCGGGACCTCCGGGTCTGCAAGCCAACATGCTGACCAACAGACCACGCAGGCAGTCATTGCAAATTTTGACAACAATAAAAGTAGGCCTAATTTGTCACATCAGCCAAACAGCCGATGTTCATTTTTTAAATTCATTCACGTACTATTGCGTCACTTGTGAAATCCAAAGATGGTTGGTTAACAATCCAATAATTACTAAATGTATGTTCTGCAACCCGACAATACGCCTAACTTTAAAGGTCTACTAACTAATGGAGGAATACATTAATTATAGATCTGTTTTCTTGCAACCCAGCATAAGATAAATAGTTTTCTTCGACAAGGTTTTGTTATGAATCTTGGAAACATTTTCACGTCATTCTCTTCAGATATGGAGGGTAGCTGTGAATATATTGAATAAGCAGTCGCGGACAGCCGATGAGGGGTGGTCCTCCAGCTTGGGGGTTGGGTGAAGGGCTAACAACTCATCACCGTAAAAAACAGCTTATTACGAAACCTTCAAATAGGCCCAAGCCTCGGAATGGAACTGATTCTCTGGCACGACCACTCCTTACCTTTTTAAATTTGCTCTAGAGTATGCCATTAGGAAAGTCCAGGATAACAGAGAGGGTTTGGAATTGAACGGGTTACATCAGCTGCTTGTCTATGCGGATGACATGAATATATTAGAAGAAAATCCACAAACGATTAGGGAAAACACGGAAATTTTACTTGAAGCAAGTAAAGAGATAGGTTTGGAAGTAAATCCCGAAAAGACTAAGTATATGATTATGTCTCGTGACCAGAATATTGTACGAAATGGAAATATAAAAATTGGAAATTTATCTTTTGAAGAGGTTAAATGATAAAAGAGTTCTATTCAGTCAATACTTAACATAAAAACACAATAAAACATGTTATAACAACATACAAACAAGTTTAAAAACAAACGTTTTCGCCAATTTTGATTGGCATCTTCAGGTCGTGTACGTCGAATAGAACATGTTATGATATCATGTTTTATTGTGTTTTTATGTCAAGTATTGACTGAATAGAACTCTTTTATCAATTAACATTGCACTTAACGAAACCAATATGCCTTTAAAATTTTTGGAGAGGTGGTAAAATTAAAAAACCTGGGAGCAACAGTAACAAATATAAATGATACTCGGGAGAAAATTAAACACAGAATAAATATGGGAAATGCCTGTTATTATTCGGTTGAGAAGCTTTTGCCATCCAGTCTGCTGTCAAAAAACCTGAAAGTTAGAATTATACAAAACAATTATATTAAACTTGGACTCTCACTTTGAGAGATGAACATAGGTTAAGGGCGTTTGAGAATAAGGTGCTTAGGAAAATATTTGGGACTAAGAGGGATGAAGTTACAGGAGAATGGAGAAAGTTACACAACACAGAACTGCTCGCATTGTATTCTTCACCTGACATAATTGGGAACTTAAAATCCAGACGTTTGAGATGGGCAGGGCATGTAGCACGTATGGGCGAATCCAGAAATGCATATAGAGTGTTAGTTGGGAGGCGGGAGGGAAAAAGACCTTTGGGGAGGCCGAGACGTAGATGGAAAGATAATATTAAAATGGATTTGAGGGAGGTGAGATATGATGATAGAGACTGGATTAATCTTGCTCAGTATAGGGACCAATGGCGGCCTTATGTGAGGGCGGCAATGAACTTCCGTGTTCCTTAAAAGTAAGAGTAGTAGTAGTAGTAGTAGTAATAATAATAATAATAATAATAATAATAATAATAATAATAACGATAATGATTATGATGATGTCGGCAGCGGCAACAGGAATGTGATACAATCTAAAGTGATGGTGATGACTTTGAAATTTTTTCTTAGAGAACACAACGTACAGTTAATTCCTGACCGCTAGAGACTACAAAAATAAGTATCATGAAGATTGAAAGGAGTTGAGATGCAGAAAATGTATTAGGCCGCTTTGCAAATCGTGACACCGGAGTAGGAAGAGAAAAGATATCTAGATTGCTGTGTCTCGCCTCACAAAGGAGTTCAGAGTAAGACATTTGCTGGATGATTAAGAATATCCAGCGGGGTGGTGAAGATAACGTTCTATAAAGAACGAGGACACATTTTCTTTGGTGTGAGATTGCACACAAAAATAATGTGCCAGATGACAGGGCTGGTGGGCACAGGCGTGCGACATCCAACATGCACAGCGCCTGGGACTCAAGGAAAGAAGGGTGCAAGTCAGAGAACAAGACAATTCCCTACTATGTAAGTTGGAGCTACATCTAATAAGGAAAATCGATTCAGTCGCTTCAAAAACATTGAACGCAACAGGCCTACGAATTCAGTCCTTGAAGGATCAGTGTGTGTCAGTCGCTTGCATTCAGAGCGATCGGATGTTACGCGTGCGGTAGAACAGAATATTAACTCCACTAAAAGAAATCCAGTGGCGTAAAGGCAACATGAAGATCGATTAATCGGACTATCTCTTAGGAATTTGGAGTTGTGTCGATGCAGTAAAGCGTGTCATGGACAACGAACGACAGGTAGAAGTCTGTTGAATTCCCTTTAAACATTATTGTTTATTCTCTGAGAGTGTGATGAAATTCGGGCAAATAATTTCTGACACACTGAATTTTCATGAAAGGTTAAATGTGTTACGTAGGAATATTCATTGTAATGGATTTATAGAGAAGTATTCCTCGAATACATAGGCAGACAGACAGACAGACAGACAGACAGACAGACAGACAGACAGACAGACAGACAGACAGGCAGACAGACAGACAGACAGGCAGGCAGGCAGACAGGTAGACAGATAGGTAGGTAGGTAGGTAGGTAGGTAGGGATAGATAGATAGGTAGGTAGGTAGGTAGGTAGGTAGGTAGGTAGATAGATAGATAGATAGATAGATAGATAGATAGATAGATAGATAGATAGATAGATAGATAGATAGATAGATAGATAGATAGATAGATAGATAGATAGATAGATAGATAGATAGATAGATAGATAGATAGATAGATAGATAGATAGATAGATAGATAGATAGATAGATAGATAGATAGATAGATAGATAGATAGATAGATAGATAGATAGATAGACAGACAGACAGACAGACAGACAGACAGACAGACAGACAGACAGACAGACAGATTGATTTATTGATGCATAATAAATTATACAAACTCATGTACACGATCCTTCGCACGAGCCCGTACGGCCATTCGTGCTATAACTATGCACAGTTTGAAACTTCAAAACGAAAATAATACCTACTAATAATAAAATATTAAAATAACAGTTATTATTATTACTACCGTTATCATTCATTATCACAATTACAACTAATCTAACTTCGAACCAAATTTCACAAAAATAATAAAAATAAAATAAATGTAAGATACGAAAAAAGAAAAAAAAAACACAGTGAAAGATATATATATATAAACAATTCAATTTCCCTTATTGAAACTGCACGAAATAATCCAACTAATAAATATAAAGGTAATACATAAAAAAACATACACACGCAATAAAATACAAATAGAAAAAAAAGACACAATAAATACAAAAAGAACATTATCCCCTAATTACCTCATTCGTCCAGTGTTGATACTACTCACTACAACACTAATTAATAACTCTTTCTCTTATTTCCTCGGCTCCCTCCCCCTCGGCCAGTTCCACCCTCAACTCTCGAACTTTTGCCATAAATTTTCCCACACTGTCACAAAATCTAACGTTATTTAATATATTGTATTTTAGTTTATACAGGGTGAGTCAAGAGGTTGCGCACAAACTTAAGAGCCTATAGAGGGATCGATACAATTACTTCAGAATAGGAACTTAAGGTCCAGGAAGTAATCCTGGGTCATTGCAAGCCTGGGAATGTCAGGCACTACATAGTAGACAAAGATGATCTTTATCAAACACTTTTCTTTTCAAAAGTTGTTCAAATTGGCGAAGTGTTTCTTGATCGGGAGCTGGTGTCTCGTACATGAGGCTTTTAATATCTATGCCCCCAGAAGAAGAAATCAAAATTCGTCAGATCAGGGGAGCGGGGTGGCCAATTAATTGAACCTTCTCTTCTGATCCAACGTCCGGGATATGTGTCATTTAGTATGCAGCGTACTTGAAGAAAAAAAGTGTGCAGGTGCTCTGTCTAGTTGCATCCACATCTGACGACGCAAGATAAGTCGTACGTTCTCTAACAGTTCTGGAAGAACGTCTCGTATGAAGACCTTGTACTTCACCCCATTCAAACGTGGTTGCAGAGAGACGTCTTCATCATTTCATAGTGTATCGAACCCAATGCCTCATTGCAAAGTAAGCTTAAATCTGCAATGTAGTTCCTGACATCCCCAAGCGTGCACCGACTCAGGATTACTTCCTACACCAGTCATGTCAACTGATGCCCATAGGCGCAAGCGCGCGCTTTAGAGGTCAGGAGAGCCTGAGCGCTTTACAGCGGAAAAGAAAGAAACTGACGAAAGAGGTAGAATATGCCGCTTGGTAGAGCTATATACAGGGATGGTCAGCACTGATTCAATGGAGAATGGGGAAAGAACTTATTAAAACTGCATCCATATTAATTTTTATATTTGTCTGAGAAGTATAAATATGTATAGTATGTAAGTTTTAATTTTAACGCTCATTTTGCACAAGTTTGCTTTTTTATTCAAAATTAATATTTTCTCAACTTTATTACAAAAAAGTGAAATTTTCAGATATGTTTATTTAATAGCCTTACAGGTACTGAAACAATGTTCTCGTAAATCTAATATATCGTAAATACGTATTACTGAAGATAGTGTGTTGAAAATTTTGAAAATATTCGCATGGAAAATGTTTGTAAGCAAATGAATTAACAAAGCAACTACTGTTACATCATAAACAAAATATATGTGCCCATGTGTTGTAAAAACGTCAGCTCTATAGCTTCAGCAGATTTCGAGAAAACAATTTAATATTCTGATGATAGGAAGTTGCGCACCAATATCACCTTAAATCATAATGCGATAAGAGTTTTGTTATGTAATATTAGTTACAGTTAAAACGTATACCTAGGTAACTTTGCTTTGTACTATAATATTATTTTGATTAGTTTATTGATTACTTTTACAAGACTAAAGATGCCATCAATATCAATTCCAACTTACCATGTCATACTCAATCTCTTTCTTTGCAATATCACTTTCTCTATGAATGATGTGTTTCATTCACTTAGTATAGTATAATTGTACTATAGAATTTATGTGAATATTCCTTCTTAACTCTTTATTATGTTATTAACATTTAAAACACACCTGCAATATTAAGAAATTGGTGTTAGTATTTTGTTTTACAGACAATATATGTAATAGCAAACATAAAGAAGCCATATAAAATAACGACATAAAATTTCACGATCCGTTTGAAGTTTGTGTACCATTGTTTTCTAAATTCAATGCGCACGACGTCAAGGTCAGAAAAATGCGCTTACTTTGACATCACTGTCCTAGACCATAAGTTTCTACTCGAAAGTAGTTGTATTTCGACCCCTCTATAAGCTCCTTAAGTTTGTGCACAACCTTTTGAATCACCCTGTATTATATTAAGAGATACAAGTATTTAGGAAAAAGCGATGAAAATCATTTCAGCACTTAAAAATTCAACATTCTCGATAGGGTCTTCGGAGCTTAATGATTGTCATGCTAACCACTAAACCACAGAGAACACATAAAAAGTGAATGGGATTTGAATGATTGAATGTGAGTGTGATAGCTGAATGTACAAGAAAATTGTTTGCAAATATGGCCAACAGTAAAGGAAGAAATTATAGGACAGAATGAGTAATCGATCACGGCATTGGAAGCAAATCGTGAGAACAAAGAGCAGTGAGGGAACAAAAATAAAAGTGCTCTGAAGTCGGGTTGAAGTAGGCCTGTTAGCTCCATTACAGCAGTGCTCGGGTATTTACGACAATCTATTGGAAGGATTTACGACTCAAGACTACAATAAGCTATGAATAGAATAACTCATTACGTATCGTCGTTAAAAGTTACAAGGTTTTTGTGCCGCAAAGACCAGGGTTCGAGACTGGACGGTACACATAATTAGATTCCAACGTTAAGCCTCTGTGACCTGGACCAGTGCTATAGATTCCAGGTGATTTATGTTTCGGACGATAAAAGTGTAGGGATGTGAACGAAGTTACAGATCTCTCAGAAATGTGAGCGCCAGAAGAGCTCATGAAACATGTCTTTCAAATCATTACACGTCCTATCTGAAAGGAAGATTTTTTCTTCTTCTGCCATGTACAGGATTAGTATGTCAGGGTCAGTCCGTATATATTGCTTTCTTCTTGAGATCTCCCATAGCCCCTACTTTGCTCCGTCTTGCTTGGAAGTAGTTTTTTTTATTCTGAGAATTCTACGATACGCCTGCGATGCGAACCACTCCCGCACTGCTGTTTTCACTTCATCGTCGCCATCAAAACTTTGACCACCGAGGAACTTATTGAGGTGCAGGAAGAGATGAAAGTTACTCGGAACCAAATCCGGGCTGTAGGGGGGATGGTCAATTTGTTCCCATCCAAATTTCGAGATGAGATTTTGGGTGTCGTTGCCATCAAAACGTTGACCACCGAGGAACTTCTTGAGGTGCAGGAAGACATGAAAGTCACTCGGAGCCAAATCCGGGCTGTAGGGGGGATGGTCAATTTGTTCCCAGCCAAATTTCGAGATGAGATTTTGGGTGTCGTCGCCATCTAAACGTTGACCACCGAGGAACTTCTTGAGGTGCAGGAAGACATGAAAGTCACTCGGAGCCAAATCCGGGCTGTAGGGGAGATGGTCAATTTGTTCCCAGGCAAATTTCGAG
The DNA here is from genome assembly GCF_040183065.1 of Periplaneta americana. Lineage (NCBI taxonomy): Eukaryota > Metazoa > Arthropoda > Insecta > Blattodea > Blattidae > Periplaneta > Periplaneta americana. The sequence continues at coordinate 43,835,380 of NC_091122.1, read as the reverse complement.
ATGAGATTTTGGGTGTCGTCGCCATCAAAACGTTGACCACCGAGGAACTTTTTGAGGTGCAGGGAGAGATTAAAGTCACTCGGAGCCAAATCCGGGCTGTAGGGATGATGGTCAATTTGTTTCTGTCCTCATGAATTTTTTCATCGACAGCACGCACCAAATCGTCATTGATCAAAGATGGCCGACCGGTACGCTGCTCGTCATGCACAGAGACGCGGCCCTCGTTGAACTTCCTAACCCATCTCCTGAACATTCCATCACTAATGGCATCATCACAAAGTTGACGATGTATGTCAGCTGGTTTGATGTTTCTCGCATTCAAGAAACGGATAACAGACCGCAGCTCACAGTCGGCGGGGTGCTCGATCACTTTAAACATTTCAACTGATCACAACTAACCACACACACGGACTGAAGCTCTGAAACTGCATGCACAGCTTGCCTGAGGAAGAAAACACGCATGCGCAAAATAACGATTGCAGCGATGCGACGGCTATAATTGAAAACGGAACTTACTTTAAGAACACGCCTCGTATCTGGTACTCGTTCTGTTTACGCCCCTTGGGATATACTGTGTGTCCCGTAGAATCACTACCACAAAGAAATCTGAATATCTCCTAAACTAATAGTGACAGAATAACCGGACTTAGATTTTTTGTTAGAAAAACTCACCAAGTTTCAATAGATCGCATATGTGCGCCTCTGGTGGCAATATGAGGACGGTATTTTATCTCCCTCCATGTGTTCCGCAGCATTACAGGTGTGACGAAAGCACAAGCTGCAGCTTTTGCACAATTTGGATTTTGTATGCAATCTTTTATGGACAATGTTGTGAACAGTCGACTTCGGCCCAGCTCTGAACTGGCCCGTCGAATTGATTTCCTTGGATGCGCTGAAATGCTTGCCTAACATCATGCCTCTTTTACTGGGTGGAAGTAAATCATTATTTGCTTAGATATAAATGTGATTTCAGTAACTGAAAGTGATAGGACCAATTTTTATTTTGCCTATTTTGCCTTTTCAAGGTATTTCTTATCAACAAATGCCTTTTTTTGTTATTTTAAAGCAATATTTCTTGTTTATTTGCAATTTTCTATTGTTTATTTGCAATTTTCTAATTAATTGTAATGTAATGTGTAGGCCTATGGCATTTAAATATTTGAAACAATGACTAACTTCACTAACAATAGTAAATAAAAGTAATTTATTTCAGTGCTTAATCTGCTAATAATCGTGCTTTAATGCTATTGGTGTAATATGAATAATGATCGACAATCCACAGTTACAAATATAATATTGTCATGTCTTCACGATACCAGCAATCAGCTTTATAATTTTAAATATTAAGCTCGTTCTCATAGAAGCTGTCACGTAGCATTTCCAATTGTTTGCTTTCATATTTTCAAATCTTACTGTTACAATTTTGTGCTACACGTGTTTATTATTGTAGGAGAAAGAAATTTGAATGAGGAACAGTCAGTTATTGTCGGGTGACAGAAGGTATAAGATCGGTTAGCTGGAGGGATGCCTAAATTCAGTAAATCATTGCAAAGTAAACTTTATGCTTACGTTAGTGAATTTGGTGCCCATGTGTTTTCCACCGATGGAACAGTTTTATTATGTAAGGTTTGTGAAAAGACTTAATCACGAAAAGAAGTATTTTATAAGTCATGTGTCACCTAGGAAGTAAATATGAGAGTTATGTTGATATAATTTAAGTAAATTTATTGCTAAAATATATTATGCCTTTTTAAAATTCATAATGACTTTTTCAAAGATATTGTGGCTTTTTTACGTTTTTATTGCCTTTTTTGACTGCCTATTTTAAGCGTTATTAAATGCCTAAACATCCGGGCTCTAATTATGAAACATCATTAACAGAATTTGTAGTAATTTCAGTGATGTTTGAATTTTGACAGAAACATGAAACTTTAAAATGCAGTTTTCTCAAAACTTCAAATTTTGGGTTGTTTCCCTTTTTGAACTGGTCAATCGTTATGTATTTTCAGATTTTATTCAAATTTAGAACTAAAATGTAATATCGCTACCAATTTATTAAGGAAGTTTAATCCACTATATAATGCAACTTTGTAATGAGTACAATATGATAGGCCAGTTTCTATCTGATGCTTTTCCAATTCACTGCGGGCTAAAGCAGGGAGATGCACTATCACCTTTACTTTTTAACTTTGCTCTAGAATATGCCATTAGGAAAGTTCAGGATAACACAGAGGGTTTAGAATTGAACGGATTACATCAGCTTCTTGTCTATTCGGATGACGTGAATATGTTAGGAGAAAATCCACAAACGATTAGGGAATTAGTTGAAGCAAGTAAAGGGATAGGGTTGGAAGTAAATCCTGAAAAGACTAAGTATATGATTATGTCTCGTGACCAGAATATTGTACGAAATGGAACTATATCCTTGGAAGAGGTGGAAAAATTCAAATATCTTGGAGCAACAGTAACAAATATAAATAACACTAGGGAGGAAATTAAACGCAGAATAAATATGGGAAATTCCTGTTATTATTCGGTTGAGAAGCTTTTGTCATCTAGTCTTCTGTCAAAAAGTCTGAAAGTTAGAATTTATAAAACAGTTATATTACCGGTTGTTCTGTATGGTTGTGAAACTTGGACTCTCACTTTGAGAGAGGAACACAGATTAAGGGTGTTTGAGAATAAGATTCTTAGAAAAATATTTGGGGCTAAGAGGGATGAAGTTACAGGAGAATGGAGAAAGTTACACAACGCAGAGCTGCACGCATCGTATTTTTCACCTGACATAATTAGGAACATAAAATACAGACGTTTGAGATAGGCAGGACATGTAGCACGTATGGGCGAATCCAGAAATGCATATAGAGTGTTAGTTGGGAGGCCGGAGGGAAAAAGACCTTTGGGGAGGCCGAGACGTAGATGGGAAGATAATATTAAAATGTATTTGAGGGAGGTGGGATATGGTGGTAGAGATTGGTTTAATCTTGCTCAGGATAGGGATCAATGGCGGGCTTATGTGAGGGCGGCAATGAATCTCCGGGTTCCTTAAAAGCCAGTAAGTAAGTAAGTAAGTACAATATGATTTTACCAACCTAAATTAAGCAACTCATTTTGGGTGGCCGCAAAAATGAGCTTGAAGGATGTGTGACACTCAGAAATTTCGGAACTACAACCTTAAACCATATGGCTTTGGCGAACGACGTAAGATTTTTTTTATTATTTATTTTGATCAGTGCCACTTCATAAAACGTTGCTTTCGATCCCACCGGTTTACTCGTTAAGTTAAGCGTGGAATAATAAATTCCACTGCGACTTTGGAAGATATTTGCAAATATGTTATCGGCGCTAAACAATATTTGTAACTGTAAACAACATTCAACAAGCGCCACTACTAAGATTTTCATTCGTACAGGAGAAAGTTGTGAATATGCTATAAGCCCTGATACAGGAATGTGTGGGTGCCGGGAAGCAACATCACGTCATAGAGTCGAGTGTAGCGGCATATAGTCGATTCTTGCACTACGCTCGCGTCTTGCAAATGAAGTGTCTCTGAGAGGTCGTGTGACGCCCCTGCAATAGAAACGACTCGAAAAGAATCCACGGTTCACACGCAGGCGTCGAGGTTGTGCCCCATTTCAAGGTTCAAACTTATCCCAATTAATCGCTTTAATATTCAACACAGAAAGTGTGCTTTCTTTTATACCTTGACTTTCAAAGTCATCTTCAGATCCTTCAGGCTGTAAACTTATTTCTGGAGTAAATGTGTACAAAAGAGCTGGGCGTAAATAACTCGATTTAGTCACTGCAGACTACCCCTTGACTCCCCACTCCATCTTCCCCGGCTGAGACAGTTATGTTTTGTGCTGTACGAGTAAGCAGGAAGCTCAGTGAAGGATTGTATCAGGCGGGTATCATAGCTTTCATGTACTTTCGGCTTTCGTTGGTCGTCTAAAATCCACTACTGATGCACAGAGGCTTACTGTGCGTTATAAGGCGATGTAAGCAGAAAGGACATTGGCAGGGGTTTCTCCGTCCCTTTCACTGCCCCTTTATGCCCAGGGCTTGACTATTTCAATATATTCGCTTTTATTTCAGTTCAAATAATTCTCCTCAGGTTTTGTAACATTGCCCAACAATTTATTTTAAGATATAATAACTTAGTCACAACTTCGTAAAAAATGTTCTTACGAAACCCGGTACTTACGTCACCTTATTGAGCGGGGGAGGAAGGGGCAGATCGTACGGCGTTTTTTTTTAAGCACGTTATTTGTCAAGATGGGAGTCCCTGTCATTGCACAGCCTCACGAAAGTTGTCATTTTGACTGACAACAAGACTATCCACATTGTCGTTGATCATTCCTTTGGTTTTCCAGTAATTTCCAACCTTATTTACATGATCGCATCAATTTTTTTTAATTATGACGACAGGTAATATCGTTTTTTTTCAATGAGACATACCTTACATTACGATAAGACGACATCCAATTAGATGTGGAGTCTTACATGCTCGCACTATGAATTGTACTGCACAGTGAGAATCTTTTAAAACCATAGACAATACATACATACGAGTTTCTGTTTAACATGCCATCTTCTTAGAAACGTTCTACTGCATTTTGAAATCAACTTGAAATAAAAATTGTATTTTGGAACCTTTGGATCTTAGATAAAACTCGCAGCATGCCGGTAGACCCTATTTTAAGGTGTTATAAACTGGGAGCAGTTGCCAATTTACTTCAAATTGAAAATGTCAGCGAATTCATGATTGGGCATTGTCTTGTTCTGTAGCACGTAGCCTACGTCTTTCAGAGAGAAGTAAGTTTTTGTAATTTAAGACTAAGGATCTGTGAAATTTCTCATTTTTTACATTTTTAGAGAATTAAGTTTTTGTAATTTAAGACTATGGATCTGTAAAATTTCTCATTTTTACATTTTTAGAGACGTAAGTTTTTGTAATTTAAGACTGTGGATCTGTGAAATTTCTCATTTTTACATTTTTAGAGAAGTAAGTTTTTGTGATTTAAGACTAAGGATCTGTGAAATTTCTCATTTTTACATTTTTAGAGAAGTAAGTTTTTGTGATTTAAGACTAAGGATCTGTGAAATTTCAAACTTTTACATTTTTACACCAATTAATCCGAAACTTTTACCACATATTTCTTACAATGTGCACATGCATTACACAAATTTTCACGTTGATATTCCAATTAGTTTACTTATAATTAATTTTTGTTCTTTTTAATTTTTAATACTGAATTATACTTGTTCCAATTTTCAAAGTTTACATAATTTTTCTTTAAATTTATATTCAATTTGTTCCTGATAGATGTATGTAAAATATGACACATGCTTTTCGTATTTTTCCAATTACTTTTTGAGAAAAAAATATTTACTCTTTTAGTTGTTAATTTAATTTAATTTTTTTTTTAACTTATTACATCCTCAACACATGGCGATTTGAATACGTTCAATAGTATAAGAAAACACATGTGTTAAGTTACTTCACATGATTTTGTGGACTTCTGTGCAAAATTTCACTGATATTGCAGAAAAACTGGATTCATTATAGCATTTTGAATGTTACAAAATGTTGAAAATTGGTAAATCGAGAAAACGAGTATCATAGTATAGCCAGTGCCAGAGTTTTTGGCGCTTGTCCTTGTATAAAAGGTTAGTCAGTGAGCATTTGTTGCCAGTGCAGCTGAGAACGGTACCACCCAACACGTTACTTCAGCAACCTTCCCACTGCGTCAAAGGCTAGACACCCTCACTTCGCGTTTCTTTGGTGTGACCTTGAGTACACCGTCCAGTCAGTGGCATCTGTTGCCTCTTCGGCTGAGAGTGGTACCACCTGCTAAACAGATGTCACGTCAGCAATCTGCCAATCATAGTTGTCAGCTTTCTCGCCCACATTTTGTTGCAAAAATAAGATACTCGCTCTCAATGTTCCTGTTACTTATTTCACACGCCAGAATCGATGGCACCGGCTGTACAGCAACTACTGATATGTACATGCTATAGTCAGGTCTACCACATATATTTTTCTCCTACATAACAGCGTGAAATGTGAACTGAAAGAAAAATAAAATTAGTTAGAATGAAGAACAAAGTCTGTCAGAATGACAGCTGAGTGTCAGTTTAAAGGGCTGCACCTCTACGCACGCACTGGTCCATTTAAATTCGTCCTAAGGGGCTTCTAATTGTCACAGGACCAAAATAAGCACAGATATAGAAAATTGAAATATTATTTTATTTTATGCTCGACCATGCCAAATGTAGTAATTATACACCTCGTAGCAGTCCTTTAATGCATGTCATTAAAGTACACCTACTCATTAAAGTACAGGTGTTCAGCCAATGACAACTCAGCTTACAGGTGTTCAACCAATGACAAGTCAGCTTTGTACCGTTATAAAACCGCGAGTATCGATTATTCTCGGATATGCAATCGAAAGAGAATTAGCGAAAAGTCACGGAGGCTGGAAATCCAATACTGTCGCAGAAGGTTATGTTCTGTTACTATAATAATTAGCGTTAATTGTAAATAATATTCAAATAAATTCAATTTGTCAACTCGTTTTTGAATATCGAATTCAATAATCAAGGTTATATCAAGTTTAACGGGATTACATCAAGGTCAATGACATTATTGTTCCTCGGAAAAAATCAATACTTTCGCGTCTGCGCACATCTCACAATTCACGACCTAGAACAAGATCACTTCCGATCTTGTCAGATACAAATAAAATGTATACATCTGAATAATTTCAAGTTAGAAATATGGTCGAGCATAAAAAATCGTATGAAACTTGCCTATAGGCCTAATGGTAATTAAGACGCTCGTATGAATATTATGAAACGAGCGCAAGCGAGTTTCATAAATATTCATACTTGCGTCTTAATTACTACCATTATAGGCTCGTTGCATAATGTACTATTATAGGGTTAAAAACAAAATTTCCATTTTTGTAACAGTTTTTTTTTTTTCGTTATTTTCACCGATCCATAGCCTTAAGGATACAAAAGATCAGACAGTTTCCTTTATTTATTTTATTTTATCGGGTTATTTTACGACACTGTATCAACGTCTAGGTTATTTAGCGTCTGAATGATGTGAAGGTGATAATGCCGGTGAAATGAGTCCGGGGTCCAGCACCGAAAGTTACCCAGCATTTGCTCGTATTGGGATGAGGGAAAACCCCGGAAAAAAATCTCAACCAGGTAACTTGCCCCGACCGGGATTCGAACCCGGGCCACCTGGTTTCGCAGCCAGTCTCCTTTATTGAAGTTCACAAATGAAGAGTCCACTGCAAGAATGTTGGATGTCACTTTCTTGTCGAAAATGAACCAAGACTGTCAATGCATAGCTTAAGACGTATAGAATGTGCATAGAGAGTTATATGGCATTAACACTGATAGTCATTGTCCAGTAATGATCGGAAAATCACAGTTAAGCTTTGAGCGCTAATCATTTCAAACTTTCAATTGCTTTTCCTGCAAAATGTATTCCAAATGATATCCATCATTCTTGCAGTGGAATCTTCGGGCCGTATTCATAGACATTTTTAGCGCGGGTTTCCGGTGCATGATCAGCGTTTTTCGTATTCATAAACCAGTGTTAGCGATAGGATATGATTTGAATTCTGTACTAGTAACCAGTGGATAGCCGGGGCTAGCTTAGTACGCTCGTAGCGCGTGCTGCGAAATGTATATGAATAGCACCCTTAAAATTTAACGAGATTCGAACTCTATACTGGCAAACGGGGAACAGTAACTACTCTCTCCTGTACCGGCACTTTCCAAATTTTTTAATTTCTCCACATCTTACTTTACAAATGCCATAATATCTTTATTCTTTATGTGTTGGGAAAATGAATTGTCCTCATTTCGTTAAGCCAAGAAACAGCTCGACACAGTTAAGCCACTGTTGCTCGCAGAGGTGACAAAGAGATAACAACTCATGTGGTCCAGGAGAGAAATGCTGCCGTGTCAAGGAATGTTGCGACACTCACTATTTCATTCCGCTCCTTTTTTTTAATTTGAGACATTCCATTAAACTGCCTAATGACTTTTTCTCGAGTGTAGCATCTACCAGCATTCTTCATATACATGGCATGGCCTACTAAGGCTCCGCCAGCTAATATGTACTATATTATCATTCTCAGGGGTCGTGTACTCTTCAGCTGCGTGCAGTTTACAAATATGAAGAGTCTAAAGTGCCAAGACTAGGTACGAGATTTCAGTTATCTAAAAATTAACCAAAATTCAAAGCATCAAATTTAATTTGACCTAAAAAAATACCCGTAAAAATTGTTACGGTTTAAAAATGACTTACTTATACAAATGGCTTTTTAGAGAATTGTAAATTACTTAATTATGTGTCATTTAAAAAGTATGGTTTATTTAACGATGCTCGCAACTGCCGAGGTTATATCAGCGTCGCCGATGTGCCGGAATTTTGTCCCGCAGGAGTTCTTTTACATGCCAGTAAATCTACTGACATGAGCCTGGCGCATTTAAGCACACTTAAATGTCATCGACCTGGGCCGGGATCGAACCCGCAACCTCAAACACAGAAGACCAGCGCTATACTAACTGCGCTACCCAGGTCGGCCAATTATGTATCATGTTTAGTCAATATTTCAATATATGTAAGCTCGTTAATGCGTATGATAATAATTTTTGTATTTAAGGCTCATGCCCTTAACTCTACCAAAATAAATCTATACTAATAATAAATCTGTAGCCGAAATTTTTCTGGTAATTTTCGATTTTCCAAAAATAATTGATCCTAACATATACAATTAACCACCCTGAAACCGTAAATCGCTTTTTTGAAATTTTTGTTTGTATGTCTGTTTGTCTGTCTGTATGTTTGTTACCTTTTCACGCGATAATGGCTGAACGGATTTCGATGAAAATTGGAATATAAATTAAGTTCGTTGTAACTTAGATTTTAGGCTATATGGCATTCAAAATACATTATTAAATTGAATTATTGAATTAAATAAATCGAAATATCTCGCTTATTATTGATTTTTGTGAAAAATGTTACATAACAAAAGTTTCTTTACAGATAATTTCCGATAAGTTTTATTCCTTGAAAAATTTTGATAGGACTGATATTTAATGAGATAAACGAGTTTTAAAATCAAAATAATTGCCATCTAAGGCCGTGTAATGAATTAAAAAACAAATGACTTCGTCTATAAGGGGCCTTGGACAGCAACAATCGAAAGCTATGAAAGATAGCCTACAGAGAATGTTTCTGTGTTTGTATGAAGTAATATCAGAAGCTAAATTAACCGATTTGTATAATTAATTATTAATTCACCATTGGAAAGTGTAGTTTCTCTAGATGGACATAACGCTATAATGTTATTACAGTAACTTCTGAGTGAATCGAGGACAGGTAAGATTAAAATAGCTTCTTATGCTCAGAAAACTTGATAGGCTATTCTGTACATTCTTTTCCTGTATTTCCTAAAATAATTTTTATGACCAAATGAGTGGTCTCTGCATCAAAATGATCGCATTTTAATTATGCAAATACAATTTAAATTAAGTAATATGATAAACGATTTATCCTTATATCAAACACGAATGTTCCCTGGATCAAATGTCCTATTTTAATTATGTAATTACTTTATATTTATTTCTAACGGATGCAGCGGAGCGCACGGGTATGGCTAGTAAATAAATAAATAAATAAACGAATTTATTAAATCTAAAGTCTTTCTTGTTAATATATTGAACATGGTCAATTTGAAATAATATATCTTTTTATTTGTTACTCTTCAATCTTCATTTTTACATTTTAAATCTCGTATTTGTGTCTGCAGGGCATATTTATGTGTTTTTTCATGACATATTAAGTAACTACAATTTTGTATTGTGTTGTACAAATCATAATAACAATAAATTCTAGTTTACATACAAATGTTAAAAAAATAATACAATCAATATAAAAAAAGGAGATACAGTAATATTAACAAAATTTGAGGACCGAATGAGCAGCGCTCGTGTTCGGTCGCAGTTCAGATATATTATTAATAAGCATATAAAAGTATATACAAAATAAAATAAAATAGGAACTAAAATTAAAACTACAGCTACAGTGAAATTATATACTATAATAGACCTATATTAATATAAGAGGAATATAGAAAATGAAATAAAATAAATTAGGAAATAAAAATTAAAATAAATATAATATAATATTAACACAGAGAAGCATAATATCGTACGTGAATAAAGTACGACAATTTATAAAAAAATATAAATTCCAAAATTATAGAATACAAATATAATATAGGCTGATTAATTCATACACATAGGCTATAAATTTATTTAATCAAATTGAAGACATTAATACGTTTCTAATTTTCTTGTTGTATTTTAGTGGGTTACATGTTAGAAGTTCTGGGTGTAATTTAGCTAACGAATTAGACAAACGAGAGCCAAAATTAATGCTATGCTTTAGATCGCAGATGTGAAACATTTAGGTTCTACTAATGTTGAATTATTATTTCGTCTTGTATCATGATTATGTGCCTGTAATATAAACTTATTACGATTTTTATGATAAAATTTTAACAGAGTATATTTATAAATTTGTTCAATATTAAATACATTAAATTCAGAATAAATAAATTAATTTAGTTGGATAATCAAATCGTTTCTTCAAACAAATTTTAATTATTCGTTTTTGTAGTAAATTTAATGGACAAAGATTAATTTTTGTACTTCCATCCCAAACAATAATACCATATTGAATGATAGACTGAAAAATGGCCAAATAAACATTTCGTAGAACTCTAATGGGTAACTTGTAACTGGAGCTTTGCCTCGTTAAAGATAAATACATAAATAAATAAGTAAATAATTAAGTAAATAAATAAGCAAATAACTAAGTAAATAAGTGAATAAATGAATGAATAAATAGACTAAATAATATAGACCTCCTGCAATTTAATTATTCGCTCGCTATTCGAAGAGTTTACTTATAAACATAAAAATGGAAAACAGTATAAGAACAATGTATTAAAATTGAAACCATCTCCTTTAATTGTAAATTTACTGCTGCGATGTTAAATCAAATAAATGGGACGGATTACTGGAGGCATTCCGTACTGAATTTAAAAAGAGTCCACAACTAACTGGCCTTACAAACATTAAACATAGCTGTGTACTTAAACACGTACTGGTGCAGGCTTTTGTTATTACGGACAATAACAGGAGAAGCCTGAAGGCAGATGTACTATTATCATTTACAATCCCACATGCGAATCTAATCATGCACATGGGGAGTCGATAACCTTTTGTTTTAAGAGGGTAATCCATGGCGCAACAGCCCATGAAGGTCCAAGGACAACTTTTCGACTGCTCGCCTTACGTCCAATGCCTCGACAGAGGTGAACGATCACCCAATTAGTACAGGAGTATCGTGTGGTTAACACAACGATCCTTTCAGTCGTTATAACTGGTTTTCGTTACCTATCGTAGCATCCCAGTGAGCACCGGTCCCATACTGGCCTCACGCCCACATGCCCTTCTCTATAAGGACTCGAACCAGCGCGCATTCCGTAACTCTAGTTCTAGACAGGATGCCTTAGACTACGACGCCAGGGCGCGGGACTTTTAAATAAAGTAACGATCTTAAAATGAAGCTTTATGTATTAGAGATCGTTAAGGGTAAATCCTATAGTAAATTAATGGTACAAAATTAAATATCGATACGTTTACATGGCATTTTATTTAATGATTCTTTGAACTGCCGACGTTATCAGTGATTTTTCTAAGGCGCGAAGACAAATGTCGAGATGAGCTCTAAAAGAAATGGATCACAGTCCTACATAACTCTTCGACATACTTACAAATGGCTTTTAAGAAATCCGGAGGTTCATTGCCGCCCTCACATAAGCCCGCCATCGGTCCCTAACCTGAGCAAGATTAATCCAGTCTCTACCGTCATATCCCACCTCCCTCAAATCCATTTTAATATTATCCCCCCATCTACATCTCGGCCTCCTCGAAGGTCTTATTCCCTCAGACCTCACAACCAACACACTATATGCATTTCTGGATTCGCTCATACGTGCTACATGCCCTGCCCATCTCAAACGTCTGTATTTAATGTTCCTAATTATATCAGGTGAAGAATACAATGTGTGCAGTTCTGCGTTGTGTAACTTTCTCCATTCTCCTGTAACTTCATCCCTTTTAGCCCCAAATATTTTCCTAAGCACGTTTTTCTCAAACACCCTTAATCTCTGGTCCTTTCTCAAAGTGAGAATCCAAGTTTCACAGCCATATAGAACAACCGGTAATATAACTGTTTTATAAATTTTAACTTTCAGATTTTTTGACAGCAGACTGGATGACAAAACCTTCTCAACCTTCTCAACCAAATAATAACAGGCATTTCCCATATTTATTCTGCGTTTAATTTCCTCCCGAGTATCATTTATATTTGTTACTGTTGCTCCAAGATACTTGAATTTTTCCACCTCTTCAAAGGATAAATTTCCAATTTTTATATTTCCATTTCGTACAATATTCTGGTCACGAGACATAATCGCATACTTTGTCTTCTCAAGATTTACTTTCAAGCCTATCTCTTTACTTTCTTCAAGTAAAATTTCCATGTTTTCCCTAACAGCTTGTGGAGTTTCTCCTAACATATTCACGTCATCCGCATAAACAAGCAGCTGATATAACCCGTTCAATTCCAAACCCTGTCTGTTATCCTGAACTTTCCTAACGGCATATTCTAGAGCGAAGTTAAAAAGTAAAGGTGATAGTGCATCTCCTTGCTTTAGCCCGCAGTGAATTGGAAAAGCATCTGACAGAAAGTAGCCTATATGGACTCTGCTGTACGTTTCACTGAGACATATTTTAATTAAACGAACTAGTTTCTTGAGAGTACCAAATTCAATAAGAATCTTATATAAAACTTCTCTCTTAACCGATTCATATGCCTTCTTGAAATCTATGAATAACTGATATACCCTTATACTCTCATTTTGTCTGCAATATATGTCGAATACAAAAAATCTGATCAGTAGTCGGTCTATTACGCCTAAACCACACTGATGATCCCTAATAATTTCATCTACATATGGAGTTAATCTTCTGAAAGTAACATTGGACAGAATTTTGTAGGACATCAACAAAAATTATTTTCCTCGAAAGTTACTACAGTTAGTCTTGTCTCGCTTTTTAAAGTAAGGTACAATTGAATCAGGAATTTGCAAAAGGGACCAAATCCGTTTCTGGCTGTCCATACACTCTTCTCGGACTTCAACTTTAAAAGGAACCAAGTCCTATAGAATGTACACATTTAAATTGTGTATCAAAATGTTTCGACTGTCATACATCCAGATCCATACAAAAAGTTTTTTGTTGTTTTCTTAAAATTTACTTTTTCGGACTTGGTCCCTTTTGCAAATTCCTGATTCAATTATGGACTCCTTCCATTGTTACTCGCACAACAATAGTGAAAAAAATTATTTTGTTCCTATAAATACATTTTTTTTTCTAAGTATAGGCTAAGGTTTGACGTCTCTGAGCTTTTCGTCCAAAATTCTTTCATTAAATTTCAAAAAAATACAATTATGCGTTACTTTTGAACCCCCCCCCTCCATCTCTCTATAGCATATATATATATGAGTTGTAGGCAAGTAGTTCTATCACAGGAGGATAGGATTAATGTAGTAAATACTCCCGAATTATTATTATTATTATTATTATTATTATTATTATTATTATTATTATTATTCAGTATTGAACATTTAATTAGAAAACTTTCAGTTGCTATGTATAAAGCTGGCATAGTGGACTGGTTATTCCACGAATCCAGCTTGGAAGAGTTTACTCATGTTGAATAACTATAAAGTTTTCATGGGGCCGTGAAATATTTAAACATCGTAAAGTACAGTCGGCTTACCCCGACGCTACGTAGTAACGGAGAAGTAAAGCCACAAGATTATAATTTTAATGGTTTGTTAAATGACCTTACAATAAATTCAACTGACGCATTTTATTTAGGGTAATATAAACATGTACAAATATATTCCGTACTAACTCGTCTTCATTAGACTCGACATCATCATCCACGTTTTTCCCTCTTTAGATGTTTTACCTTTGCCAGCGTTTGCTATTGTACTCTACCACTTCAAGTAATTTAAACCTTACAAACCAGATAGATAAGTGGGGGGGGGGTTTCCCATGAAGTGGTGTTAATATAATGTAGGATTACCTTTTACGGCAACGGAAAAAATAATTATGCTCGAATAAGTATTCGATGCATTGACTGTGTCTACTACGCGGCATCGAATCCAGGCCTACACCGTAACTATCCGTACACTATTCTCGGATCATTCACACATTCACATTGAATTTGCTGTTATGAGATGTAGGATCAGTGCGACTTCAGATTTTATGGCTGGCAGTAAATAAATAGAGAATGAACAAAACTTCGCTACACCGTTTCATGACTGTTTTTCTATCGGCGAACACCAACACAACCTACAATGGCATATGTACTTTGTTCATCGGCATTTCTTTTTGTGTTGGTGCATCTGCCAATAGAAAAATTTCCACGTAATGCTGTAGTGAATTCTGCCCTAGATCATACATATATAGATAGGTCGGCCTTATACGTTTTGAAGTTAACAACTTTTGTCAGGTTTACTATGCTGCCATCTAGTTGTTACATAAGGAGTCACGTCATAATTCCCATTTGAATTGCATTAGCGACTGTACTGCCATCTCGTGTTCGTTTACGGCGGACGGGTGGCGATCCTGGCGGTTGTTCTCTTCAAAGTGCAAACGATTTTAACATACCGATGACCTATCTGTTATATATATGATCTAGGATTCTGAATACGGTGTTAGATACTCGTAGTCACAACGAATACACAGACAAAAAACAATTGACTGCTCATACCAAGTGTATGGTTTCGAAATTAAAGCTTGAAAGGTTTTCGAAATGTTAAGCAGCCACCGGCCTTCAAAAGAGAATGCTCATACAGCTGGCGAAGCGCGTTGAATACACAATGGGCTTCCATGAGGGTGAAATTCAGTTACTCCCTCCAAGTTCAGAAACGGTGTTGTTTCCTAATGTAAATTTTCACTCCATTAGTGTTATTGTGCGAAGCTAAATTTTTATATCTAACTACTATGAAGGTTTATATGTGCATTTAAGATTATGTTTCGACATGAGTTCATTAACAAGTTCTTTGTAAATTGAAAGTACATTTTACACTAGCCGTGGCGAGAACGTGACTCGCGAGACATTGTGGCTCGCAATGATAGCTGTGCATTTCGCTTGCTTCTAACCTCCGCCAACCCCCACCCTCTCACTCACTGGAGTCAAACTTCGTTCCATTTGTATTTGTCTCTGACCTGCGAGTGGCATACCTATGTCTCTCTCGAAACCATGTACGAAAGTTCCAAGTAGGATGGGAGGACGCATTTTTTCTGTCAATATGATGGGAATATTAAATGTATGATTTGTTCACAAGTATTACGAGGAAAACGGTTGTATAACATAAAACGGCATTATACTACATGTCACTCAGGAAACAAAAGGTTAAGTGTTGTTGTTGTCACCATCATCATCATCATCATCATCATCATCATCATCATCATCTCTGCACGTCGACACTTTTTCAGCAGATGTACGAATAATGCGGTTAGCTCTTCAATTTGAACTCACTGACTTACAAGCTAGATGTAAGGACTTGACAAATGTTGAACTTTCAAATCTTTACCAAAAAATAAATATCCGAAGCTTCGTTCTTTCGCTTGCTCTGTTGAAGCCATGTTCGCTACAACTTACGTTTGTGAAAAATTATCTTCAACAAATAGTAAAAACCAAATTTAGATCACGACTGATAGACAAATACCTTCGTGATCAACTACGACTGGCAGTAAGTGACATAATTCCTGATTTTGAAACTCTGTCGCAGAGACATTCTGAAGACAGTTAATTTTAGGTTGTGATATTGTTCATTTCTTTCTTCATTACACGTACTAAACATTAGTTTGTAGCCTTGTACTGTATAAAATTATATTTAAGTGCTTGACGTAAGGAAAATGAAAATCCGTTAATAAGTCAGACAGTTGCTTCACTTCTCCTTCGGGTGTCCGCCTCCCTCCATAGGTGCTATGCACGTTGCAGGTTACACAGTGGCTCGGCGCACGATTACATTTTCGCCACCGCTGGTTTACACGAAGAATGGAGGCTTTGGCGCTTGGTTTAAATCCCGTTGTGGACAGAATATATTTTATTAATTATCACCAGGATTATGCAATTACGCGTAAAAACTGTTTTCTACGTGACACGTAAAGTAAATTAGCGTAAAATACGTAGAAAGCGTAAAGTACGTATAAATACTAAATAAAAAGCATTAAAAGTCCAGGTTTTTTCGGAAGTTGTTATTATGCATGACAGAAAACAAAAACGCTTTGAAAACAACCTTCCCCTTCAGAATTTTTATGTGCTTTTATCTTTTATTTCAGCATCATGAAAGAATGTAGATTAACTAAATAAGAGACTTAAAAATTTGGAGCATCCTTATTTTACGAAATAATAAAAACGTTTCTTTCGTTTCGGCTCATGAAGCTGGATCGTTATTAACTGCTACGCCGCTGTTCTAGGTATTTGCATATTCCAGAACGGAAAATTACTCGGCAAATTGCGTAGCCGTGCGTCGCATCTAAGTGCCAAAGCCAATTGTAATGCAATGCGCTTTCTTTCGGTGCGGATCCAGTGCGAGGTCAGTGCCCTTTGTGCAGAGGAGTAATAAAAATAGAGCCTATTATTTCGTTAATATTAATATATCTTTTTGTAGAAAATGAAGCCATAATATTCTTTTTGAGAGTAATTGGGGTTAAGAGTAAAATATTTTGGTGAAATTGGAGTCTTGTGACGGGGAATTAATGGACACGGCCGGCGTGCCGGGTCTAAATCGTCTGTCAGCGGTCGGCCGGCGCGGCGGACGGCAGTGTGACAGCGCGTCACGGCATCGCGGTGATGAAGGCATAGCGGCGCGCGCGTGTTCTCAAATGAGGTGACAGATTGAGACGCTGCTATAGGGTGCCTCGCAACACTCTCTCCTCTACAGGGCATTTCGTCACATCGGCACCTATTGCTGAAAATTTTTTTAATTGATAATTTAAAGAGAAATAAAACTGATTTCTGAAATTTTCTTATTTATTTAAGAATTAACTAATGTTGATGGGGTTAGAGCTGAAATTTCGACATTTTCATTCAAATTATCACTTTTTTACTTTCATACTTAAAAATACTCCAATGTTTTTATATCATATAATATCGTTAAATGTGTCATACTGTCATTTTTAATCCCAATATATTCTGCAGAACTATTCTAAGGTCAGTAGATAATAATAATAATAATAATAATAATAATAATAATAATAATAATTCTTTATTTATACTGGCAGAGTTAAGGCCAAAGGGCCTTCTCTTACACTCTACCAGGCCACAAAGTATTCAAGCAGTTAAAATTTAACAAAAAAGTTACAGAACAGAATACTAACATATTACAAAGAGAAATAATAATAGAATAATAAAATCGACACTAAACAACATGAAAATAATACCATAATAGAAAAAAAAAGAAAGTAAAATACATTGGAATATAGCAAAAGCAACTCATTTAGCACAAATGGTTAATATGGAAAACGTAAGGAAGAATATAACAAAATAGAATATAATAAAATAATAAAAAAGAAAGAAAATTAAATAAAATGCACAATAAAAGGTTATGATAATAAATTCGTCAGCTGATAAAGGGAACAAAAAGGGAAAGGGAAGGAAAAGAAATATATAGCCTATATTTTTACATAACTATCGCAGAGAAAAGGGCTTATAACTGAAAGGAATCTGAGTTGAAAAAGTGCAATTTTAATTTATTTTTGAAACTAGACAATGTCCGACAGTCTCTGACATGTTGTGGTAGAGAGTTCCAGAGATGAGCTGCAGAGACGGTGAAAGATGAAGAGTAGAAGGATGTTCTGTGTTTAGGAATGGAGAGTATGATATGATATTGTAAGCGAGTATCTATTTCGTGATATGAGGACAAATGTTGAAAACGAGAAGCTAAGTAGCTAGGGTTAGAGTTCTGAAGAATATTGAAGAGTGAAGTGAGAGAGTGAATACTTTTTCGCTCTTTGAGACGGACCCAGGACAGCATATTTAGTGAAGGAGCATATTTAGTAGATAGTGTTATGTTTAAATGAGATTAACTGGCTTTCTATTAATTTTTTTACGTGTTAATATATATAAAACGCTTGAATCTTTCACGATATACTAAAAAGTATACGAATAATTGAAATTGCTCTGGGTTTTAGTGTGAATTATACAGTAGTCAATTTGTCACACGTTAAAATTACAAAAGGAAACAAAGTTAAAAAGTTTAAACAATTTTTGTATAAATATATTAATCACACATCAAAACTCAGAGAAGCTCTTGTCTATGTTTTTGGTAAGTACTGATCAAATTTCAGTTTAAAAAATAAAAATTGCAACGCAAGGAGCATAATATATGCGACGACATAAGAAAAATAAAATAATCATTAATAAATAAAAATCTGTTTCACCTATGAAGTTCAAATTTGGTATGATAGCACTTGATAACTGTGTGAGTAGCTTACTTACTTACTGGCTTTAAGGGAACCCGGAGGTTCATTGCCGCCCTCACATAAGCACGCCATTGGTCCCTATCCTGAGAAAGATTAATCCAGTCTCTATTATCATATCCCACCTCCCTCAAATCCATTTTAATATTATCTTCCCATCTACGTCTCGGCCTCCCCAAAGGTCTTTTTCACTCCGGCATCCCAACTAACACTCTATATGCATTTCTGGATTCGCCCGTACGTCCTACATGCCCTGCCCATCTCAAACGTCTGGATTTAATGTTCCTAATTATGTCAGGTGAAGAATACAATGCGTGCAGTTCTGCGTTGTGTAACTTTCTCCATTCTCCTGTAACTTCATCCCTCTTAGCACCAAATATTTTCCTAAGCACCTTATTTTCAAACACTCTTAACCTATGTTCCTCTCTCAAAGTGCGATTCCAAGTTTCACAACCATAAAGAACAACCGGTAATATATGTAGGCCTATATATGGAACAAAATAAATATTGAAATCATTGTTTTACTACAGAGCTTTTGTGAATAACCATGTATAGTTCCATGTGATTAAAATATTATATTTGACGTGGAAATTATAATACATTTTTATTTTCTAAGTTAAGTACTTCTAAATATCTTACAACATGCAATATGAAAATTTTGAATTCATAGGAAAGAGCATGAATTTTTAAAACAGCATTTTTAAGGCAGCAAGGAGGCATTGAGAATAATATTTTTAGCTTTGGTACAATCATTAATACAATATGGTATAATAAATTGGGGTGGAGTAGCATCATCTGTACTTAATCCATTAATTTTATTACACAGCAGATTAATAAAAATTTGTCTGACCAAAAGTATGGATTACCAACAAATTTTATTTATACAGATTTTAATGTATTAACTATTGAAGAAATTTATAAATACAGTTTATACTAACTTACTACCACATCAATCTAATCGACATGAATATCGTACTCGAAGATAGAAGAAGTCTACTTTCCCATTAATTGGGGCTAAATA
The DNA here is from genome assembly GCF_040183065.1 of Periplaneta americana. NCBI lineage: Eukaryota > Metazoa > Arthropoda > Insecta > Blattodea > Blattidae > Periplaneta > Periplaneta americana. The sequence goes on along the minus strand of NC_091122.1, from coordinate 43,815,690 downwards.
TCATACAATGTGCAGCTCTTAAACACGGTGCTAGTTTCGACCCAAGACTTTATAATAAAATTACAAACCATTTTCCAAATTTGAAATATTTTAAAATTGAAGCTTTTAAAAAAGAAATTTGTAAAATTATCCATGATATATAATATTAACAAATGTATTTTTTTACCATTTATTTCTGTCGACTATATTCATGTTTTTATTGAATATCACTTGGCTTCTGTCGGATTGTCAATTGATATTAAATGTGTATTTTTCTCTCTTTTTCTCTTTCTTCTTTATTCTTGCTCTTGTGTTGTATTTATTGGTTTGAATTAAGTTACTGAATTTAGTAAACTATCCTTCTAAATTTTATGTTATATTATTGACTAAGACCACACCGTACACGAGCCTGGCTCTTACGGTAGTGGCTAGAAACATTTTTGTGCTCGACCATACGGAAATGTAGTAATTATACACCTGGTAGTAGCCCTTTAATGCACCTCATTAAAGTACACCTATTCATTATACTTCAGTTGTTCAGCCAATGAGAAATCACCATTGTACCATTATAAAACCGCAAGTATCGATTATTCTCGGATATGCAATCGAAAGACAACTAGCGAAACGTCACGGAGGCTGGAAATCCAATATTGTCGCAGAAGGTTATGTTCTGTTACTATAATAATTAGCGTTAATTGTAAATAATATTCAAATAAATTCAATTTGTCATCTCGTTTTTCAATTCTAAATCAATTTCCAGGTTATATCAAGATTAATGTTCATGTTATTCTCTAGATTATATCAAGGTCAATGACATTCGTTCCTCGGAAAAAAATCAATACTTTCGCTTCTGCGCACATCTCACAATTTAGGTCAGTTCCGCTCTTCACTTAGATAACCATAAGATGAATACTTATGAATAATTTCAAGTTAGAAATATGGTCGAGCATAAAAAGTCGTATGAAACTTGCCTATAATGGTAATTAAGACGCTCGTATGAAAATTATGAAACTCGCTTGCGCTCGTTTCATAAACAAACATACTCGCATCTTAATTACTACCATTATAGGCTCGTTGCATAATGTACTAGTGTTTTGTAAATGTAGTTTGTACTCACTAGCTAGCTAGTTAAGTAAATAAATAATCTCGGAATGTTCTAAAATGAATCTACCATGTACTTTTACTAAACCTCTCAATTGTTTTATGTTTATAGGCTATAAAGTTCATAGATGAATTCCGCATCAAATTTGGGTCACCTTAGTGGCAACACTTGGTGTGCATTCCTCACAGAGGTAGAAAGGCATATATCATTTGGTAACTGTTATTTATAAAAGTCCCATATATTTAAAAAAGGAGCAGAAAAATTATACAATTATCATAATATATGATTGGTTATTTATTTTTGAACATGGGGAAGTTGTTCATTACGACCCTGTATCTCTGTGGGCAGTATTTAAATTACACCGTGATTCTGATGAAAGCGGGTAGACCACACTCGCTGATTGAATCAACCTGGGCGCAGTTAAAAAGTAAATGACCCGGGATTGACTCCTTGAAACAGCAATCATCGCGTTAATTAAGCGAAACCGGGACGTCTGCTCCACTGCAGAGCGGAACGAGAGACTTGGCACACTCAGGTATAAATACACCCGCCGCAGTATATGGGATGGGAGTTGGACTTGTAAAACATCTGAACGTTTCTATTTCTCCAAGCGAGGTGGTCCTGTCTCGTTGGATCATGGGTTACCAGGCTCAGATATACAGTATCATTCGATTTGCATTAAAAGTGTTGGTTATTAAATTCACCTTAAATTGAAGAGGACTTTGGCTACAAAACGATCTAGAGCAGAGTTTCTCAAAGTGTGTTTCACGGACCCCTCAACATTTCCACTTGTACTAAATGACTTCTAAATTTTATTTTACACTAACAGTCTTACTAATAAACCTTATAGAGTTTTTATACGAGACTTATGCAGAGTTGAGACAGAAAACTTTACTAATAAACCACGCATGAGCGATGGATGTATAAACAGGCTGTAACTATGCAATGGGAATTGCTTGTTTAAACGTTGTATATAGGGAAAAAATGGCCGCCCCTCTAACAGCTGTTTGTATCGACTGTTATTTCATGATGAGGGTTGCCTTGTAACCACAGAAGAACAAACCAAAGAGCATAGAATAATATTGCTGTAGCGTGTACTCTTTGACCAAAATATAGTGTGATAATCGATTAAAGCCAGGTCTACTATCGATACTTAACACGCCACACGAGACACGAGACTTATGCAGAGTTGAGACAGAAAACGTTACTAATAAACCATGCATAACAGGCTGTAACTATACAATGGGAATTGCTTTGCAGTAGTTATATACACGAAACCCCTTGTTTAAGCGTTGTATATAGAGAAAAAATGGCCGCCCCTCTAACAGCTGTTCGTATCGACTGTCATTTTATGATGATGGTTGCCTTGTAACCACAGAAGAACAAACCAAAGAGCAGAGAATAATATTGCTGTAGCTTGTACTCTTTGACCAAAATATAGTGTGGTAATCGATTAGAGCCTGTTGTACTATCGATACTTAACATTCCACACTAGAGCGCTCTACCGGATGCAATGCAGAACCTCAGATATTCTATTACCTTTCGTAACGAAGTAATGACGAAACTATTGCATTGTATTGTATTTATTAACATTCCATGGTATTCATACATGCTTACAGCTAGAATATGGAACAAGTCAAAAAACTTAATACTATTATAAAATCTTTATTTATAGGCACTATGACGTAGCTGTGTAAGAGTTATACTGTTATACACGATGTATGTAGTGATTATTAGTAAGTAATTTACACACGACGTATAAACGAGCTACTCATTGTATAAGTAGGCAATAAGACAGTTAAACGTCTGTATATAGAGTTTTTATTAGTAAGACCGTTAAAGAATACTAGTACTATAAAATGTCTACAAATAGCGCAAGAATATGATTCGCTAATAGCATAAAATATCACCAATAATAATAATAATAATAATAATAATAATGCCATTATTACTAATTTAACCTAATATATTCTTCCTGTTCCCAAAAAGTTTTAACCGCCCTATAGTATTTTAGCGATCCTTAATATTATGAAAAACATCCTTTCTCGAAATTTCATTTGTCTTCTATTTTACCATTCTTCCAATAGTCTTCGTCAGTAAGAAATATATGAAGAGTCCACTGCAAGAATGATGGATGTCACTTTTTTATCGAAAATGAACCAGGACTGTCAATGCCTAGCTTAAGACATATAGAATGTACATAGAGTGTTACATGGCAAAACACTGATAGTCATTGTCCAGTAATGATCGGAAAATCACAGTTTAGCTTTGAGGCTAAGCATTTCAAACTTTCAATTGCTTCTCCTGCAAAATGTATTCCAAATGACATCCATCATTCTTGCAGTGGACTCTTCATATAGGATAGGCATACAAAAACACATCTACAACATATAATCCTCAATACACAATTAAATTTCAGAATACAAATCCTATTTCAGACAACACTACCGATTATAAACGCACCGACAACAAAAGCACCATAAAAAGAAACCGGAAAGAAGCAGGGACCTCACTAGTATCTGAAGATGGCTACAAATCAAGATGAAACTAATCAACTAAGTTATTATGATGTACCGAAGTGCATATGATATTTCCATGCAGAAATTCTGCGTTACCATAATATGATGAAGGATGGATAGAACAGAGAAAAATTCTCTCCTGCACTGGGAACCGAACCCGCTCTATGTGCTGACACTTCATCCACTAAGCCACGCTGGATTCCTCCCAGTGTCGGAGAGAATTTTTCTCCGTTTTATCCATTTTTCATCATATGGCAACGCAGAATTCCTGCACGCAAATATCATATGTACTTAGGTACATGATAATAATAAGATATGCGTAAGTAATCACTTAGTGATTCAAGAGGGTGCTCATCCTGTCGAATCCCTGTCGCTTAGCCATTCGTAATGAGTGCACCTCTGTACATAGTGCGTTGGACATTGTGCCACTGTCACATATTCTTGGCACAGTGCTTGAGGATAGGCCACCAAAGGAAAAACTGAGAGATAGAACTTAAACTGAGAGGATTTGATCCGACATCGGGACTGGAATCCAATGTGGCTTACAGGCAAACATTCTGATGGGGGCAGTTAAAAAAGTTAAAAATTTTTCTTCCACCATATTAATAATGTGAAAGAAGTGCTTATAGGCCTACCTATTTTGGCCACAATACCGCAATTACGAGGCCGTTCAGAAAGTGATTTTCCTTGGAGCCGTTTACAGAAAAAAGCATAATTACACGGAAAGAATTATTGAAACAGATATAGCAATTGTTGCGCTATTTGTCAACATATCCCCCACTGAATTTGAGGCATTTGTCACACTATAGGATCAATTTTTGTATCCTTGTGTCATAGAAGTCAACGGCCTGGGATGGAACCAGCGTTTGACAGCCGTCTGCACCTCTCTGTCGATCCCATGAAATGACAAATGTCTCAGTTCCTGTGGGGAAAATGTTGAAAAAGTAGCTCAACAATTGCTGTGTTTGTTCCAATGAAATTGAAGAGTCCACTACAAGAATGATGGATGTCACTTTCTTGTCGAAAATGACTGTCAATGCATAGTTTAAGATATATAGAATGTAGATAGAGCGTTATATGACATTAACACTGATACTCATTGTCCAGTAATGATCGGAAAATCACAGTTAACCTTTGAGCGCTAAGCATTTCAAACTTACAATTGCTTCTTCTGCAAATGTATTCCAAATGACATCCATCATTCTTGCAGTGGACTCTTCAATTGTGTTTTCTTTCTGTCAACGGCCCCTGCCGAACTTATTTTTTTACGATCCTCGTAATTGCGGTCGAGTGGCCAAAATTTGTATAAGCACTTCTTTTGGCGTTATTAACATTGTGAAAGAAAAAAAAAAACATTTTTTTATCTGCCCCCATCAGAATGTTTGCTTGTTAGTGGATAAAGCGTCAGCACGTAGAGCTGAAAACCCGGGTTCGGATCCCGGTGCCTAAGAGAATTTTTCTCTGTTCTATCCAACCTTTATCTTAGTCAACTAAGACAGCCGTGGGGAAAATGTGATCGTGCGCCGAGCCACTGTGTAACCTGCAACGTGCATTGCACCTATGGAGGGAAGTGAAGCAACTGTCTGACTTATTAACGGATTTTCATTTTCCTTACGTCAAGCACTTAAATATAATTTTATAGGCCTAGAGTATAAGGTTACAAACTAATGTTTAGTACGTGTAACGAAGAAAGAAATGAATAAGAAAACATAGGACACATTATCACAACCTAAAATTAACTTTCTTCAGAATGTCTCTGTGACAGAGTTTCAAAATGAGGAATTATGTTACTTACTGCCAGTCGTAGTTGATCACGAAGGTTTTTACTATTTTCATTGTTGAAAATAATTTTTCACAAACGTAAGTTGTAGCGAACATGGCTTCAACAGAGCAAGCGAAAGAACGAAGCTTCGGATATTTATTTTTTGGCAAAGATTTAAAAAGTTCAACATTTGTCAAGAACTTATATCTAGCTTTCATTTAACATCGCATTGTAAATCTGTGAGCTAATCGCATTATTCGTACATTTGCTGAAAAAGGATCGACTACAGAGATAATAATAATAACAACACTTAATCTTTTAATGTTTCATGAGTGACATGAAGTATAATGCTGTTTTGTTATACAACCGTTTTCCTCGTAATACTTGTGAACAAATCATACATTTAATATTCTCGCCATATTGGCAGCAAGAAAATGCGTCCTCCCATCCTACTTGAAACTTTCGTTTTTGTAGAGGTACATGGTTTCGAAAGAGACATTGCGACGATACGCCACTCGCAGGTCAGAGACGAATATAAATGGAACAGAGTTTGACTCCAGTCAGTGAGAAGCTGGGGGTTAGAGGAGGCAGGAAGCAAGAGAAATGCATAGCTATCAATGCGAGCCACAATGTGCTCGCGAGTCACATTTTCGCCGCGGCTGAACTAAGGTAAATAACCAACAAATTGACCAACTCTCAAGAATGTATCATTCGAGAATATGATGCAAAGACTGCAGCGGTTGTGATTTGATTCAATAGCAAGGAAAAGGGTGTGTGCATGACCTTGTAAGCTTTTCCTTCTATCACAGAAAACTTTTTTACGTAGGTGGAAGGAAGACAGTGACGCGGGTGCAGTAGGGCTGTTGGGGTAGGGGGGCAAGGGGCGCGATACCGCACACGTCCAGAACCCTGGTAGACAGTTTGTGGGTTGGAAACTTTGTTCTGTAGGAGCAATGTGTCAGGCAGAGAACATGACAGACAGACAGACGGACAGACGGTCAGCTACAACATGCTCCACATTCAGTAGGCGTGGTTGGAAAGTTCCTGCAGGAGGAGGGGGTTACACTGAAACTAACATGATGACGGGGGTATGAGGTCAGTTCTGGAGGCCAGGCGAAGTAGAGTTTTGACCCCCTGCTGCGAACGATCCCTCATACTCCCCTGTCACTAAAAAAAAAAGGAGTGGGAGGGTAGGAGGTACACATCAGTGCAAGGCTTTTGAAGTTAAGCGAGAACAAACGATAAACTTCAGAAAAATGCTGATGCTAATACAAACGAGCCGAGCGGCTTTGCTGACAGACAGAAAAGAGAAAGGGGGAGGGGGCTCGTTATGTGGGGCCATAACCTCAAAGAGGACGCTTGTACCGTCACACTCAAAACTTGTGCAACGAACAGTTTTAAAATTTGCAAAACATTTGCAGGAATTAATCCGTACGAAAAATCTAACTTAGTTATTCTCTGTGCCAGGATTAGCCAACCTTTAGCTACAATAACACTCTATCAGTTTTAATAACAACGGCTTTCCACGTCTAAGGAGTTCAAGATTGGAATACCGGTACTTAAAAAAGAAATCCTGTACTACTGTTATATGTTTTTTTTGCCTTTCAATTAATTTATTTTATTTTTATTCACTTATTTAATACTTTACACTTGAGCTACATTAGGCATTGCAGCCCGAAAGAGCAGAAGCTCGTGCTCGGGCGCAGTTTAGATCAGTTATACAAAATATATCACAAAATTAAGAGAGTTCATTGAGCACAATACCATTAATAAATAGTAAAATAATACAGCATGTAATAATAGGCTCTATATACAAATAGAAAATACAAAAGTGCATAAATATTAGAGTATCAATTTTTAACTCTATTAGCTTAAACAATTAAATAATTAATCTGATTTGTTTCTTAAATCTATGTGTGTTAAGTGTAATTAGCTCAGGGTAAGCTCTAATTAATGTATTATATATTTTGCGTCCAAAACTTCTACTGTGTTTTAATCCAGCAGTTGTGTGGCATTTGGGAGTATTTAGAAAGAAACTGTAATTTTGTCTCATATGGTATTCGTGAGGATCAAATTTAAATTTATATGTACTGTTACTTCTCGCATTCCATTGTTCCTTCAAATCATACGTTTGCTACAAGCAATGGCGTACGCAGAATTTTGTCAAGTGGGGACGGGGGTCATAAAATTGTTTACAATTTACATTATCGGTATTTTAAATTTTGTGTAATAATAATAATAATAATAATAATAATAATAATAATAATAATTATTATTATTATGTTACGGTATATTTATTAATATTATACAGTCTGATCCGTTTGGGTATGGATAATATTAATTTATTATTATAAAGCTATTATGATAGTAGGAAAAATTTCTTGCTGGTTATATTATGATTAAATAATGGGTGTTTCATATATGACAATTAACAATGCATAATCTGAAAGGACAAATGAAAATCGTAGATGATTAAATGGCTACTACAAATCAACAGCGGGCACAATGTGTTCTTTGGTATGCTAAATTTGAAAGTGTTAAAAGAGTTCAAAGGGAATTTCGACGTGAGTATGGTGTGCGTAATGTACCTAAATACGATTCCATAATGTTGTGGTATCGAACATTGGTAGAAACAGGTTCTGTGTTAAAAAAAAAAAAAAAAAAAACATGCAGGAGGTCGCAGGCGAAACCCAGTACGAGAAGAAGCTATCTCTTGGCTTGGTCCCCAAACTCCCCACATCTAACCCCTCCTGACTTCTTCGTGTAGGGTTTTGTTCAAGACATAGTCTATTCACAGTAACCCAGGAACACTGATGATCTGAGAGTAAAAATTACTCAAGCTTTTCAACAAATCACCCCTCTTATGTTACAACGGACATGGGCTGAATTGCATCACCGTTATGAGTTGTGCAGGGTGCGCAATGGGGATCATGTTGAGCTCTCAGGAATCTCCCGTCTTCCAGTGTTGTATGCACAAAGTTTCAACAAATAAAGTTTAGTAGTAAATGTTTCACGGTGTTTTATTTTATCCATATCCAAACGGATAACTCATATGCATGATTAGGGCTAGGATTTTGTGGTTTGGAAAAAATGTCCTAAAACAATGCATTTATGACCTAAAAATCTTTCAAAAATGCCCTTAATGCCCATAAAATTGATCTTACATAATTGTCTTAGTAGGAAAAGAGGTTTTGTACTACTTAATATTTAGACTAGTAATTAAATTAAATTTTACATAATTTTTTCTAAGTAGCACACTTTAATTAATTATTTTACCTGATGTAGTTTCCATGTATGATGTTCACCTCTGCGTCGGCATGTGGACGTGAGGTCAGCAATCGGGTGGTCGGTCTTGGCCCTTCATGGGCTGTAGCACTATGGATTTACTTTACTTTTAGTTTCCGTGTAGTCTACCACAAGGCCACTCTTATCCAGAATTAGCAGGTATAGAGGAGTCTATATTGAAGGGGTGGTTGGACTGATCCATTACGTGGGGTGTACTACGTTAAAATGACAATATTTGTGTAGAAAAACGATTAAAATATTATACAAAATAATAATGAGTATTAATGGACAAAATACAAGTATGTAAAGAAAATATAAAAGGAAATAGACATTATTTTACATTAATAATAGGGATTTATGGCCAAAATTAAGTGAAAATGCCCAAAAATGACCGAATAAAACAAAAGATGCTCGAGTTGAAACAGGAAAAAAAATGCAAAAAAAAAATGCCCTAACAAATATGTCTTAAAACACTAAGTTTATCACATAATACATAAATACTAAAGCAGCTATGTTTCTGGCTTACTAGAAAAAAAATGCAATTTCATCAAAATCCTAGCCGTATACATGGTATTTTTTAACGGAGGCATTCATATCAACATTTTAAATCCGAAAATATATATGCAATATTTTCAACCGAAAATTCATGGGTCTTCATAACATAGAATATGTACGTCATATTTTCGGTAGCGGTATTGGCATCAATTTTCCATTTTAAATTCGAAAACATGTAGGCCTACTGATGTTTCCCGCAAGGAGATTTGAATCTATTTACGGTTTAAAATAGGACAATTCATACGCGATTATTTTATTCCTAGGAAGAATCTTGTACAATATACGATATTTTTGTAGAGCGGGAATTCATATCTATGAGCCGATATGTCATGGGCATTCCTTTGTTGGCTGGGTAATACTCGCAGGTTTATAATTTTAAATACGAGAGCCGATATGTCATGGGCATTCGTATGTTGGCTAGGTAATACTCGCAGGTTTATAATTTTAAATACGAGAGCCGATATGTCATGGGCATTCGTATATTGGCTTGGTAATACTCGCAGGTTTATAATTTTAAATACGAGAGCCGATATGTCATGACATTCGTATGTTGGCTGGGTAATACTCGCAGGTTTATAATTTAAAATACGGGAGCCGATATGTCATGGGCATTCGTATGTTGGCTTGGTAATACTCGCAGGTTTATAATTTTAAATACGAGAGCCGATATGTCATGAACATTCGTATGTTGGCTGGGTAATACTCGCAGGTTTATAATTTTAAATACGAGAGCCGATATGTCATGGGCATTCGTATGTTGGCTGGGTAATACTCGCAGGTTTATAATTTTAAATACGAGAGCCGATATGTCATGGGCATTCGTATGTTGGCTGGGTAATACTCGCAGGTTTATAATTTTAAATACGAGAGCCGATATGTCATGGACATTCGTATGTTGGCTGGGTAATACTCGCAGGTTTATAATTTTAAATACGAGAGCCGATATGTCATGGACATTCGTATGTTGGCTGGGTAATACTCGCAGGTTTATAATTTTAAATACGAGAGCCGATATGTCATGGACATTCGTATGTTGGCTTGGTAATACTCGCAGGTTTATAATTTTAAATACGAGAACCGATATGTCATGGACATTCGTATGTTGGCTGGGTAATACTCGCAGGTTTATAATTTTAAATACGAGAGCCGATATGTCATGGACATTCGTATGTTGGCTGGGTAATACTCGCAGGTTTATAATTTTAAATACGAGAGCCGATATGTCATGGACATTCGTATGTTGGCTGGGTAATACTCGCAGGTTTATAATTTAAATACGAGAGCCAATATGTCATGGACATTCGTACGTTGGCTGGGTAATACTCAGGTGGAGTGACTGCGTCTCTCTGTTGCAGGTGTGGTTCCAGAACAAGCGCAGCAAGGAGAGGCGACTCAAGCAGCTGACGTCGATGGGTCGGGGCCCTTTCTTCGGCAGCTCGCGCAAGATGCGGGGGTTTCCCATGAACCTGAGCCCCGGGGGCCTGGATGAGCCGCCCCCCGGTTTCCCTTACTTCGCCACGGCCGACGGCAAGTTCGAGTTCGGTTATGGCGCCCCGGCGGGCTTCCACCACGAATTCTTCCCGGGACACCATCCCCACCAGGGCCCGCCTGGACAACCCCTCCCCTTCAACCCTCCAGGTGAGATCATCACTAATGAAGATATAAATAAAGTATTTGATAGCGAAACGGGAGGTTTTCACAAAAGATGTAATTTAAGTCAACACGCTTGTTTTAGTGGTTATTAACGAAATATGAATTATAATGCTTGCAATTAGTCCTAGAGAAAGAAAAAAACTCAACCTCTGAATAAAGTTAACTTTAAAATATGAACGACTGGCAGAGGTCTGCATCGGACGTTTTCGCTCGAGCGCCAAGTAGTTTATAGCATAATCCGATAGGTAGCGCACATGCATGATGGCTAAAATTGTCGCGAGCGATAAATCCTCAAACGGTATAAGCCGAGCGTTAGACATTCGTTCTTGTTACAGTGATGCACTGTGTAGTAACATCATAGATGTTTATCATTTCAAAAGTTTGCAGTGTTTAACTAACCTCTTCATAGTTCAACTACAAAACTTGCTTTAAAATGTAATATAAATGTTGTAGGTAAATTTTTTTTTCTTCCCCCTACACAGGAGTGATTTTGTTTTTGCCACATCTGATAGATGTTATTGGATGTAAATGTAATTATTATAAACGGAGAACACAATCACGATAATGCAAGAATCGTATCAATTTTTGTAGTAATAATAATAACCTCTAATGAATAATTAGTGTATCAATCTTTGCGTCTGTAACAGTTGTGTAGCATGATCATTCGTTTTCTTATATTTTCTGTGACGTTATCCCTGTACTACTATTGTTATTAATCTACTGCTATATCAATAATATTTTGTAAAACGTTTCTACATGATCGCAGTATATAGACGGAACACTATGTATGGACCTATCATATTATATATGTGGTAAATCAAATATTGAATAATTATTAATTAAGAATAATAACTGTATATCGAAGTCTTTCATACTATTTTATTTATAACTTCATGTTCTTGTTTTGGTACGTTCCATTAGACTGTTCCATTAAACGTTTGTCATAAACGCAGAAAATAAAGCCTTATTTTTACCGTGTGAGCAAAACATATGTGTATCTTATCTGTCGCCTTCCATACAAGATAAGACTGCCGGTGAGATGACCTTGTACTGTGCTTCTATTTATTACGAGCGTATCACGACCGATCTTGCCTCACTCGAGGGTACGACATTCGACCGAGTTCAAGCGAGCGATTTAACTCCAATGCAGCACTCTGACGGTTGGTTTCACTAACCATGATCAAGTTTCATTTCATCAGTTTTTGTAATCTCTGACATTCATTAAATTGATGATCAAATTTGAAGGAAAGATTCGTTAACTGAAATGCCCTTCGTCAAAACATGTAAGAGGCGTTACGCAGTTAGTAGTTTTGTATACAATTTGAATAATGTCATTCATTTCAGAGGGTTATTATTTGAGATATTTCAAACAAAAATTTACATACGGTACAGTTTTGCTCGTTTTTGCATCCTTTTCGAGATAAAAATTGTTTTATTTGAAACATTTCGTAGCGTGTTTTGGGAAAGCCATCGATTTAATTCTTTATATTTATTTATTTATTCTTTATTTATTTTTATTTTGCTAATAGTTGTAACATAAAATATAATATATATAGAAAAACTTTAGCTCGCCCTTGAAAGAGTACAACTCGCGCTCAGAGGCGGATTCCTGAATTGAAATTAATAATTATACAATACAATATGTCTTATGTCTACTATGCAATTATAATATATAAATTTAAATTTACAATTTTTCAATTTTTATAAAATCCATACATAACTTTTTAAATTTAGAACTATTAGAATTGACAAGATTACGATATTTAAATATACATTTGTTATATATTCTTGGGCCTAAATTACTACTATGATTAAATACTGTAACAGTATTGCATTTTGGTTCAAACAATCTTAAAGAATTCATATCTTTTGTTTCATAACTGTGAGAATACAATTCAAAATTATTTCGATGTTTATGTATGAATTTTATTAATACAACAAGATAAATTTGTCTTATGTTAAGTACATTAAAGTCTAAAAACAATTTTTGAGATGGAAAATCAATAGGTTTACGAAGAAATATTTTAATCATTTTCTTCTGTAATAAATAAAGTGGATTAAATGAGCTACTCCATCCTATAATTCCATACATAATTACCGATTGAAATAAAGTTAAATACATTGTGCATAATAAACTTATTGACAAGTAATTCCTCAATAAAACAAAATAATATACTATTTTACGTAATTTATTACAAAGGTAATTAATGTGTTGGTTCCATTTTATATGATTATCGAAAATTATGTTCATCCAATTTAAGAGATCAGTGTATTATGATAATAAATGATTGAAATAATTTTAGTTCTGTTGTTGTTGTTGGTCAATTGTCCGAAAGCGTTTACGTTTTGTGTTTGTCCAGCATCGTTTCAAGTGGTGACCCAGTGCCATGGCTAGAAGATTAACGTATCTAATGATTATAATTATCACGAGACGAAATAAAAACTTTGTTCTTAAAGTAAAAGATGAGAATGATGATGAGGATGAGGAGGAGGTACTGTTCTCCAACCACGAGAAAGTCTCTAGGGAATGAGACGCAGCGGAGTAACGCTGTGAATGAATATTGATGTCATAAGATGTCATAAGGTCACACACGTGGGTACTCGTATGTCTATTGGCTAGCTCTCTCAGCACAAACAATAACACTGATACACACGTATTTATATTACCCTAGTTACAAAATTAGATCACTGTTAATCTCCTGGTCTTTTAATCCCTAACACTGATGCACACATATTCATACTACCCTAGTTACAAAATTAGATCACTGTTAATCTCCTGGTCTTTTAATCCCTAACACTGATGCACACATATTCATACTACCCTAGTTACAAAATTAGATCACTGTTAATCTCCTGGTCTTTTAATCCCTAACACTGATGCACACATATTCATACTACCCTAGTTACAAAATTAGATCACTGTTAATCTCCTGGTCTTTTAATCCCTAACACTGATGCACACATATTCATACTACCCTAGTTACAAAATTAGATCACTGTTAATCTCCTGGTCTTTTAATCCCTAACACTGATGCACACATATTCATACTACCCTAGTTACAAAATTAGTTCACTGTTAATCTCCTGGTCTTTTAATCCCTCCATACAGAAAATAACATATGCAGGAGAGCGCATGTTTTTTAAACTGACGTTATAACGATGATATTATCTATCTACTTCGTTCCAATAGATGACGCAATAGTAAGCACATTCCTTTCACGGTTAATCTCCTGATCTTTTAATCCCTCCATACAGAAAATAACATATGCAGGAGAACGCATGTTTTTTAAACTGACGTTATAACGGTAATATTATCTATCTACTTCTCTCCAATAGATGACGCAATAGTAAGCACATTCCTTTCACAGTTAATCTCCTGGTCTTTTAATCCCTCCATACAGGAAATAACATATGCAGGAGAGCGCATGTTTTTTAAACTGAAGTTATAACGATAGTATTATCTATCTACTTCGCTCCAATAGATGACGCAATAGTAAGCACATTCCTTTCACGGTTAATCTCCTGGTCTTTTAATCCCTCCATACAGAAAATAACATATGCAGGAGAGCGCATGTTTTTTAAACTGACGTTATAACGGTAATATTATCTATCTACTTCGCTCCAATAGATGACGCAATAGTAAGCACATTCCTTTCACGGTTGATCTCCTGGTTGGAGAACAGTAGAAGAAGAGAGGAGGTCAAGGAGGTTACAAAATCCGCTCCTCCAGGCTATGGTGCCCGCATAACAGAGGTGACAGACAAGTTGCCTTTCCCTCATTTCACAGGCACCAATACTGTGTATGACGGCGTGGCTAATTGTCACATAAAAAGACACCCGTGAAGGTCGCCATGGACATAAATGAATCTGCTGTCTCACACAGGCTAACTTCTGGCGGTGGCGAGCACAAGAATCTGTGAGGCATTCTGACATTTCTCCTAGTCGCTTCTTGTTATTCAGAAGAAGGAACAGGTCTGCTTATCTTTATATGAAACAAGTGAAAGTCAGGATAGGAGAAGAAATGTCAGAAGAAAGTGAAACAGGAAGAGGAGTACGTCAAAGATGTCCTTTATCACCTACCCTGTTTAACATCTACTTGGAGGATTTAGTAAAGAACTATTTTCAGAACATGGGAGGAGTGAGTGCACACGTCCTGGGATCCTGTCCGCATGGCGAAGGTCTGCGAAACGCTAGACACCACCAATTATAGCCACTGCCCTTAAAGATGCCGATTACAACATCTCTGAAGAAGTACATGGTCTCTCCGTCACTGGCAGTACATGGCGCATAGATATAATAGCTTTCAAGGAATCTACAACATCTGGATTCATAATTGATCCCACTGTGCGTTTCGAAACGAATGAGGAACAGCCAGCAGAAGTGGATAAGGAAAAAAAGAATATCTACGATCCTACCATTCCATATTACCTCCAAAAGTGCCAGCTAGAAGAGCTTGAAGTAATCGGACTTCTGGTTGGAGCAAGAGGTACCGCTGCTCTCTTCATGAAAGATTTGTTTAAGAGGCTTGGAATACCTACATCTATTATTCCAGTTGTAACTTTAGCTGCATTGAAAGGATCAATTGCTCTCCTGAAGCATCACCTATATTCGAAATGAAACTGAGTTAATTAGCATTCTTTACTTTTTTTGCAACACTTGCCTCTCTAAAACTAGGTATATTTCCACCAGTCACAAAATGTATTTGCAGTTATGTACTTGTAGGAGTTTCATTGTCAAAACAAAATTAATGGTTCACTGAACTTGTAAACATTTATATGGTTAAGTAGTCTTTGTCCCTTGTGGCAGCTCACGAATAGTGAGAAGATTTCTAAATTAACAAAATAGGAGGGAGAAGAATAAAGTGTATAAGATTTGCTGAAGATATAGCGTTGTCAGCAGAAGAGGAGATGATACTAAAGGATATGCTACTGCAGCTAAATGACAGCTGTGAGCAGTATAGGATGATGATAAATGCAAATGAGACGAAGACCATGGTCATAGGAACAAAAATACAGAAGATAAACTTGCGAATTCTAAATGAGGCAGTAGAGCAAGTGGACAGCTTCATATACTTGGGATGTATTATATGCAGTAACATGAGCTGCTGCCAAGAAGTTGAAAAGAAGGATAGCAATGGCCAAGGAAGCTTTTCATAGAAATATGAGCATCTTCTGCGGACCTCTGGAAAAAGAACTAAGGAAGAGACTAGTGCTTTGTATGGAGTGTGGCATTCTATGGGGCAGAAACATGGACATTACGACGAAGTGAAGAGAAGTGAACAGAAGCATTTGAAATATGGATATGGAGAAGAATGGAACGTGTGAAGTGGACAGACAGAATAAGAAATGATGCTGTGTTGGAAAGAGTGGGTGAAGAAATAATGATGCTGAAACTGATCAGGAAGAGGAAAATAAATTGATTGGCTAAGAAGAAACTGCCTACTGAAGGATGCACTGGAAATAATGGTGAACGGGAGAAGAGTACGGGGTAGAAGAAGATATCAGATGATGGACGACATTAAGATATATGGATCATATGAGGAAACAAGGAGGAAGGCAGGAAATAGGAAAGACTGGAGAAAGCTGAGTTTGCAATGAAAGACCTGCCCTTGGGCAGAACACTAAATGAATGACCCCTGGGTGTGTTTTATAAACTACGTTATGTGGTGTCGGCCTGGATGGCGCAGTCGGTAGAATGCTGGCCTTTTGTGCCCGAGGTTGCGGTTCGATCCCGGCTCAGGTCGATGGCAACTACCCGTGTCGCTGATATAACCTCGGCAGTTGTGAGCGTCGTTAAATAAAACACAATTCAGCTACAATATTCCACATAGGTGGATTTCCTCCATACTGTCTCTTGAAGAGTCGCAATTTTAAAATTCCCTTGCAGAACGAAAAGTTACATTTGTATCGATCAAATTTCTACTCATTTAAAGGACAGAAGATCCTCTGAATGAGGTTCTGGCTCATATGTAAATCTATTATCAGGCAGTACATCTCACTTGATGATGTGTGTCAAAGGAAGAACAATTGTTTGTATGCATCTGAAGTCTTACTTACTGGCTTTTAAGGAACCCGGAGGTTCATTGCCGCCCTCACATAAGCCCGCCATTGGCCCCTATCCTGAGCAAGATTAATCCATTCTCTATCATCACATCCCACCTCCCTCAAATACATTTTAATATTATCCTCCCATCTACGTCTCGGCCTCCCTAAAGGTCTTTTTCCCTCCGGCCTCCCAACTAACACTCTATATGCATTTCTGGATTCGCCCATACGTGCTACATGCCCTGCCCATCTCAAACGTCTGGATTTAATGTTCCTAATTGTGTCAGGTGAAGAATACAATGCGTGCAGTTCTGCGTTGTGTAACTTTCTCCATTCTCCTGTAACTTCATCCCTCTTCGCCCCAAATATTTTCCTAAGCACCTTATTCTCAAACACCCTTAACCTATGTTCCTCTCTCAAAATGAGAGACCAAGTTTCACAACCATAAAGAACAACCGGTAATATAACTGTTTTATAAATTCTAACTTTCAGATTTTTTGACAGCAGACTAGATGATAAAAGCTTCTCAACCGAATAATAACAGGCATTTCCCATATTTATTCTGTGTTTAATTTCCTCCCGGGTATCATTTATATTTGTTACTTTTGCTCCAAGATATTTGAACTTCTCCACATCTTCAAAAGATAAATTTCGAATTTTTATATTTCCATTTCGTACAATATTCTCGTCACGAGACATAATCATATACTTTGTCTTTTCGGGATGCATCTGAAGTCTGGCTTGAGTAATATGTAGCTGGTCGGCGATGTAAGCAATAGGTGGAATGGAACTGGCCATCCTACCCCATTATCTCTTGGGCTAGTTGCCTCATAAGTGTTGCCTCCTTGATATCACTTGAGAGGTTCAAATCTGTCTTCGGACAGTTGACCAAACAAAACAAAAAATCCTGGTACTCTCTTTCAAAATTTCCGGTATGTGTTGAAATTCTTTCATCGGGGCCAGAAATGATGCGTCAGATCTTTCCCCGATTCGACGAGAGTCTGAAGAAAAAAACTGTTCATTTTGCACACAAAAACAAACTTTTTCAGCATGCAGCAAGGAAAAACTGCGCATTCGGACATGGGTTTCTAAGTCAATCTATATCTACTCTGTATCTCTCTACAAACACTAGGAATTTGTACTGCGTATTTAGTTACATCCTGTATATGTTTCTGATTGGATAACTTTTTAGCTAATGTTTGTTACTTTCCTTTGATTGTAGGTGGACCTATGGACCAGGGTCCGATGCCGATGGGAACAGAATTTGGGGGGTTAACCCCGGAACCTCCCCCGGGTTTCCTACAGCAGCCGCCTCCCCCAAACGAGCAACTCATTTCACAGAGGTCCAGCCCAGAGTTCATCAGTTCACAGGGTCAGTAACCAATTCAACTTCAGCGGTCAGCAAAGTATTTATTATATTCTTCCTCGTTAGAGCGAGGCAGGTTAGTAGACTGCTTCTCTATAGCTTGTACACAACTGTTGTAAGTGGCAATGAGGGCACCTTGCGTTCATTTGTTTAAAAAATTAACCAGACAATATAAAAAACAAATTAAATAGAATAAAAGTTACTTTTATATATAAATAATACAGTATTAAAGTCTGTGTGATGTATCTTGTCTCACTGTGAAAAGAGAGAGAAAGGAGATATGTCCTACCTCGTCTGTATTGTTATGGCGATGGGGGAGTGGAGCAATGCCGTCCATCCATCCAGTGGCGGGATTAGTTGATTCATTAACAAAATATCTCTCCTATAATCTCCACCCTCATTTGAAGGGACTTGGTTTCATTGCTACTGAGACAAGATAAACCTTACCAGGTATAGCCTATTTAAGAAATTTGTATTCAATTTTTTTTTTGCTCTTTTTAAAGCTGCTTATATTTTATACAGGTAATTTAGGAGGAAGAGTAAATATTTTAGTGGGTGGTGATATGGACTATTGTCTTTTAAAAAGTACATGTAAAATGAGTGTGCAATTTTCAATGGATGTGGAGATACAGCTGTTTGAATGTTACGAATAACAAGCCTTACAAATAGCAAAAAGGAAAGACAAATCGTGATGTGAGAATAAAAAAAGTTCTAGCTTCATTTTCTATAATTTTCAGGAGAGACGCTTGAAGCTTTAATTAAAAACACTTTAATTCAATTCTTCTAAAATTTTGTCGTGTACTTTCATTAAGAGAGGGCAGTCAGAGATGGATTTTTCATCCCACTGCTGAAATGAAAATTTTTCAAAATAGAACATTTTTACTGTGAAAAATTGACTGAACCTGTCGAGAGAAAATGAGGGCAAGAGTGGAAGTTAACATCGATCATCATATCAGAAGACTTAAATATAATAATTATTAATAATATTTTAGAGGTTCTTCTGCGGACCTCTGGAAAAAGAACTAAGGAAGAGACTAGTATAGTGCTTTGTATGGAGTGTGGCTTTTTTCTCTCCCTGTTATTTAAACTAACTTTAACATCTTTGGTCATATCGCGAGTTAATCTTTTGGGTGAAATCCGAAGGCCTGTGTACTATTGTTGTGAACTAGATGGCAACTGTATACGTATTACTGACTTATTATGAATATAATTCGGCGATGAATGAAGCCGGTGATATTCAGGGATGTTATAGCCCGATTTCCTAGCATTTGCCTTACGCCTGAGGGAAAACCTGAAAAACCTCAACCAGGAAATTCAACCCGACCGGGAATCAAACCCTGGCCCTCTGCGTAAGAGACCAGCATGCTGACCCCTACACCACAGAGGTGGTGTGTGTGGCATTGTATGGTGCAGAAACATGGACATTACGACGAATAGAAGCATTTGAAATGTGGATATGGAGAAGAATGGAGCGTGTGAAGTGGACAGACAGAATAAGAAATGAAGTTGTGTTGGAAAGAGTGGGTGAAGAAAGAATGATGCTGAAACTGATCAGAAAGAGAAAAAGGAATTGGTTGGGTCACTGACTCAGAAGAAACTGCCTGCTGAAGGATGCACTGGAAGGAATGGTGAACGGGAGAAGAGTTCGGGGTAGAAGAAGATATCAGATGATAGACGACATTAAGATATATGGATCATATGCGGAGACTAAGAGGAAAGCCCATGGCCAGAACACTGATTTAGAGGTGAATTAGAAATTAATACTTAGAACTAAGTATTGGTACTATGACATCATATGAATTGAAGCAAGGGCTCATATCAACGTTGTAAGCGGTAAATTTGTGAAAGGTGAGATTTTCTCATTGCCAGTTGACACAAACCCCGATACATCATCTTCATACACAAGAAGGGGTTATCGGGATTGAATCTCCCCGTTGAATTAAAAAAAAATCACATATTTATATTTATATATTTTTTTATGAATAATCGTTTCCGTTTCTCTTATTTTTCACTATGTAACAATAGAGATTTTCAGCCATTCTTAGTAATTTTGTAAATTTTGTGTATTATTATTATTATTATTATTATTATTATTATTAAAAATATGAACTGTCAAATGCACAAAACATTAAAAAAAGTTTCACAATAAAGTCAGGTTCCAAACTTACGAAAGGGTGAATACTGCTCTTAAAACGAGTTTAAAATCGACAATACACAATATTTAACATCTGCACTGTAGAACTGTCAAAACAACTTTTCCAATATGTTTCAGATCAAGTTATATTTCATGTTGTGTCGGCTTCATTTTATTACAAGCTCGCTACTAGACGGTAGATCTCTCTATAATAAAGATGGCATTGTTATTATTCGAACGTACCGCAGCACCAAGCACAGGGATTATATTGAAGGAGAAGTAGGAGGATTATGCTTTATGTCGATGTAGATTTTGTTACTCTGCAAGTGTTAGTTGCTGTATTTGTGTAACTTATTTTCAAAATAAACTCTTGACAGCGTGATATGTCCTCATTGCCAGTTACCAAGGTTACAAGATGGCGATATTGGAAACTATGATGGGAAGACTGTGACAGGGTTTATTTTAATAAAGAGAATGTACAGTGCGTTCATTTTAATTCTTACAAGTAGTGTAAGCGTCACTGCAGCTGCGCTTGCGGAAGCACGCAGCCCGAAAGAATCTTTTGAACAGTCACTTATTATTACAACTACTTTGTTATTACATTAAATTAAAAACAATATACATAACTTTTTTTTTTAAGAAAACATTCACCAGTCTGAGAGATAATGTTGAATATGTTGACACCGACAAACTCACATATCTGCTAGAAAATTCCCTATTGCCCAGTACAACCTGTCTTGTTACGGAGTGAATTTTTCGGCATGTTTTCCTCTAGCTGTTTTAGAGTATGAGGATTTGTCCTTCGCAATTTTTTCTTCATCACTTCCTTAATAATAAAAATCACAAGGTAAGTGTGAATGATGGGTGACTATCCAAAAGATTCAGTATAATTTGAGATTTTGACGGTGTTCGGCATAGTGCAAGCCTTTTTTATACAGGGTGGAAGGAAACCGATGTACCAAAATTTAAGAGGTGATTCTACTTTTATTACACTTTCATTCGATGAAGCACCGTTAAGCAGGAGAAAAATAGTCTTTGCCCATTATTTGCAGCACTCTATTGTGGTAATGGCCCGAGAGAAATGGCTGATTGCTATACAAGCAGATAGGTAAAAATAATCTGAACTGTAAACGGCTTGAACCTTTTTTTGCAAATTAAACCGTTTAGCCATGAATTTAAATTGAATAGTTGCGAAAATTGTTAAAATAAATCTTGCAATATAGCGCATTGTCGCGTGTCACCGACTGAGTACAGCAAAGGGGAAGGGGAATGAAAAGAGTGCACGCCGCGCTTGCTAGAGCTATTGCAGTAGCCATGATGTTGCCAAATGCTTCTTAGAAACATAGGGATTTCCTCTAAAACGGTGAATATTAGAGAAAAAAAAACGTATTTAAATTTTTCAAATCTCTCCTCATGATCTACTACCACTTTCATTTTGGTGCAGAGATTACCATCCACGCTGTCTGTATATTCATAGTGTCACAGATGTACTCTACATACATCTAACGTTCCGCTGCTGTATATCAGCTCCATCGTCTGGGAAGATTGGGAAAAGGGGCAAGGCTGTTGAATTGTGGATAGTAGCTCTTGGTAACGGATCTCCCTCTTTGTCTGTTTTTCCTGCCTTCCCTAATGGATTCCAGATGTAGCTCTGAAATTTTGGATGTCTCAATCTAAGATACTGTGCAAATATACAAAAATCCCTGCACCTGTCCAAGAGATTCTTTTTTGATTTCTTTGCGGGACGGAGACTTTGACGCAACTGCGGGAAGTTATAAGTTCCGCTTTAGCTGTAAGATTTTAAATCGGACGCACTGTATAAAATATCATATACAACATTGTATAGCATATTCAATAAGTTAATTTACATCTTCTCTCTAGTAATATTTATATGTAGTAATAAATAGCTTACTATGAGACAAAAATTTATCAAAAGAGAAACGTGTTCACAATACCATCACAAAGATTACATCATTCTACAGGGTGTGGAAAAACTACATCGTCCAGCAAAACAAAATTTGTAAAGTATGTTATTAGGTGTCGGTATTGCAATGTCTGTATACTTCTCTCTCCAATCTTTTAACACACGTTCTAGATACATTTTCAATACCCGTACATTCATACATAAGCCAACCAAAAACTTGCATGTAAGTTGTATTAAATTTTGAAATTTAAATTATATTTGTTATCTGAATTTATAAGATGTTTGACTTGAAATGGAAATTATTTCTATTTTAGTTATTTTAGCAGCTATAACTAAATGAGCTAAAATTCTATTTTCTTATTGATTAGCGCCATGGTCGTACTGATGGCCAAGTGGCTAGTGTACCGACATAGTACGCTTGGGGACGGGGTTCACACCTCATCAAGCAAAGTGGAACTATTATACATAAGAGAACCAAAATGTTACTTGAATATACATTTTGAAATATGAAATTATATTAATTTTGAACTTTCAATGGAGGCTGACTTGAAATGGAAATCATTTCTATTTTAGTTGTTTGAGCAACTATAACTAAAACACATCAAATTCTATTTTTTCTGGATTACCTGCAGTCATGGCCGCTCCGTTAGCCAAATGGCTAGTATACGGGCTTTGCACGCTTGAGAACGGGGTTCATACCTCGACAAGCGAAGCGGAACATGTGATGGAAGAAGAAAGATTTTCTGTGAGTACCGTCGTAGTCCATGCCGTCATTCTATAAATTATCAATTGCCATCTCTTTATCACTGTCTGATGACAATTATCTGGTTTTGTCAGCATAGGCCTAACTATAAAAATGTTCACAATATTATCAATATTTGAGTTCATATTGATTTAATTTGAATCTCCTCTGCATTCCGTATGTTTACTGTCAAAAGGGATTTGGATTGGATTTATTGTATTAATGATAATTTATGTAAACACATGGGTTTTATTTTCACTTCAAGCAAAGGGGGAACGGATATCCATCCTATTTGCGTTGGGAAATATTCGACTTTTTGCATCATGTCGTAGATATGCAACATTTTGAAACTACACATCGGGTCTATTAACGGGTTAGGTACAGCTTACAGCAGTAAAATTTTTGGAAATATTCAACATTTTTTCCCTCCATTACTGTATCTTATACAATAATGAAAATTGGTATGTGTAAGACACTGTCTTTCTGCTATATGAAAAAATATTTTTACGATTTACGAAAACATTATATATGAGCGTTCAGAGCAAAAGTGGTGTAAGTCAAAATTGGGCAATGAGATTTAAGGTAAAAATTCTGTAAAATACAGCGCAAAGTAGATATTAATATGTCCTTCTTGCTATCCACTGATTACTAATAGTTTAAATAAAATGAATATTAATTGCTACCTTGCGCTGTATTTTACAGAATGTTTACTTTAACCCTCATTACCCATTCTTGACTTACACCGCTTCTGCTTTGAACGGCTCATATATAAATTTTTTTCAAAATTCACAATGGTGGCAGTTCACTGTGCAGTGATGAAGCGTTTTCCTCATAACTTATAAACTTGTTAACTTTTTTCATGTTCTCTCTCTCTTATTTTATTGCTGAAACTCATGTTTACAATATCATGCTCTTTCAACTACAGTCATTAATAATTTTTTTTTATTTGTGTTAGAAGAAAATACTGATATTTGACCATTTTTTTAATGAATTAATTTTTTATCAGATGATCTATGAAAGGTAGAGAAGTGATCTTGCATCATATTGTAGATATGACATGAATAAATACACATAGAAACTTTAATCACAGAATATTGGATAGTTTTTTAGGTTTGCGGGAATCGCTTCATCACTGTACAGTGAACTGAATTAAAAAAAAAATACAAATAATTTTTTTTAATCGTAAAAATATTTTTTTCATATAGCAGAAGAACAGTGTTTTACACATACTAATTTCCATTATTATACAAGATACAATAATGAAGGAAAAAAATATTGAATATTTCCAAAATGTTGCTGCTGTAAGCTGTACCTAATCTCTTAACTCAAGAAAGGAAAAGAAAAGGAACCCTACTGTAACGCTAAAACGTCTCTGAAGTTGACCTGGAAGAAGAACTTGGTATCAAAGTTGGACTACTTCACTTCTGATTCTTTTAACACAAAAGGCAAAAACCTAGATATTTGGAAACATTCTGATACGTTATAGAAACGTTTTTCATTGTCAAAATTATATTTAAATTAATATTCAGGCCGCAACTAAAATTTAAAAGTAGAATTGACATTTTTTTTTAAACTAAGCAGTGGAGTTGTCTATTTCTAAAACCAAATGAAGCCATATTTAAAGTGCAACTGTCCACTTTTGAATCTAAGTCCCTTCTCAGTTTCAAAGCACTTCTTTCGAATCAACTTCTTTATTGTTATTTAAATAACGATGTAACTTATTTTACACTGGAAATTCACGCAATAACAATAAAAATTCATCCACAAATGAATTATAGCCCTCTAAGTAAAAATCAGCCATTTCGGATTTGCGATGCATGATGGGAATAGATGGTAAAAATGTGGGCTTGTCATTGGCTACTGGATGAATTATTCTCATTTGAAACCAACCACTGTGTAATTGTCTACTGTACAGTGAAACCTCTGTATTTGGACACCTCATTATATTTTGTTGGAACCTGACAAATTTCTATGCTTTTGCATGTCCAATATATCCTCCATGTTGGACACCCCTTATAGTTCTATTTTGGACGATTCTATTGTGTATTTCTACTACCTGTTTAGAGTTGAGTTTCATTGAACCCTTGTGCTTTACAAGGACCATTAGAGTCGACGGCAATTCGGAAGGCGGTAGTCTGCTAACGTTTGCGTCGAGAGAGACAGAGAGAGAAAGGCAGCGTACAACATTGCCACATCGTACTTCACGATCACGTGCAATACAAATAGCGCAGGAGAGAATTTAAATTATCAAAAGACAATAATGACCTTAGCCGTTGACTACTGTAAGCATGACACCAAACAAACCCTCTTTCCTTCACTAACAATATTCTTTGCACTGTTCTCAATCCCACACCACATGCGCGTTGGCAACGTTGCAGTCAGCATCAAGATGGCCGGCAGCGTTCTGCTCGTCAACGTTTTTAAAATAATTATACACCTTAAACACTATTTTCCGCGCCTGCCTGTGCAATACTTGTCTTTGTACAGTCTCTTCTTCCATTTATTTATCTTACACACAAACAGTAAATGTTAGTTTTACTTATTCAATGTATTGAAACACTCACACGTGAACAAACGAACTCGGGAAGTACTTGTTACAGACTGATTCTGATTTGTTCTACTATACAAACTTGTGACGTCACATACCAGAAATGCTACGGCGCTTATAGCAGCCGACCGCCTTCCGAACTGCCGTCTAATCTAGGACAGTGGAATGAGAGGGGGTTTTCGTTGTGCAGTACAACTGTGAACCTCTTTCTACTTTCCTGGAATTACCCACTTTTATCTTTTTTGTAACTGTACTGTGACTAAATTTGAGTATGGAGTGAAGGGGTATTATTATTCATAACAGTAAATTTTATGATGCAGTCCAGGCGGCAGACTTCTACGACACAGGGATACAAAAGTTGATCCCAGGGTATTACAAATGTCTAATTTCCGATAGAGAATATGTTGAAAAATACTTCAACAATACCTGTATCTGTTCCAATAAATCTTTCCACGAAATAGTGTTTTATTTCTGTAACGGCCCCAGGGAAATTTACTTTCTGGGGAGTCCTCGTAATTGCGCTCAAGTAGCTAAAATTTGTATAAGCACTTGTTTTGACATTATTAACACGGTGGAAGAAAAAAAATAACTTTTTTTTTATCGTTTCCAATGAGAATGATTGCTTGTTAGCTGTGGGACAGTCGCAGCAACAAGGGGTGTACATCAATTGAGCGCGAAAGGATTAAAAATGCATCAGTTCAGCGCGGGGTCAGTTTTGGGTATACATCAGTTGAGCGCGGTGCTCAGTCTTCCCTAGGGTTAGAGATGACATGTAGCGCGTGAGAAAATCTGTGTGCAGTGTAATTCAGGCTTGGTGGAGAAAAATTGAGTCCTTCGAGCTTTCTAATGACTATAAAGATAGGAATACTGACTACGGTAAATAGTTGCACTGGGCATTCGATCTTTCATTTCTTCCTCCAAATGAAGTCGGAGGTGCATTTGTTCAAGATTTAGGTAGCAACCAACCTGTTAATGGAAGTATCACAGCCTTTGCTGATTATTTGGTATCAAATTTTATAGAATCGGATTCGTTATATCCCCCTGAAATATGGGCTTCCGATACTGTTACATCAGACAGAACTAATAATGCATGTGAGGCGTTCTAAAGAGCATTCTCTCTGAATTTTAATAGTGCGCATCCTCATATGTAGGTCTATTTGTTTCTTCAAGTCATTATTGAGACAGACTAGCACATATTAAAATGAATGACAACGGGAATACTGTTAGAGCCAATCCTCCATATAAAAGGAGGAAATAGTATATAGAAGAATTTCTTTGTAGATATAGACGCGGAAATATTACGTGAATAACTTTCCTACAGAGAGTGGCCTACTCTTATCCAAGAGTGTGATCGAGATATTAAGCAGTCCATTACTGGCACTGGAACAAATATTTTAAACTCTGCCAAGACCAAGTTATCGGTAGTACGAGCATTTTTACGAGAGCAGCATTTTTAAACATCCCTTTCAATGTACAGAGTCTCCTATGTCTCTACATAATGGGAAAAAAATTACTGCGGCTCGTGTTAAATTGATCGCCGTGCTCAACTGATGCATTCAGTTCAGGTAAAATTTTCTCTTGCTCTCAACTGATGCATTTAGCTCAGGTAAAATTTTCTCTTGCGCTCAACTGATGCATTCAGTTCGGGTAAAATTTTCTCTCGCGCTCAATTGATGCATTTAGCTCAGGTAAAATTTTCTCTTGCGCTCAACTGATGCATTCAGTTCAGGTAAAATTTTCTCTTGCTCTCAACTGATGCATTTAGCTCAGGTAAAATTTTCTCTTGCGCTCAACTGATGCATTCAGTTCGGGTAAAATTTTCTCTCGCGCTCAATTGATGCATTCAGTTCAGGTAAAATTTTCTCTTGCGCTCAAATGATGCATTCAGTTCAGGTAAAATTTTCTCTTGCGCTCAACTGATGCATTCAGTTCAGGTAAAATTTTCTCTTGCGCTCAACTGATGCATTCAGTTCAGGTAAAATTTTCTCTTGCGCTCAACTGATGCATTCAGTTCAGGTAAAATTTTCTCTTGCGCTCAACTGATTCAGTTCAGGTAAAATTTTCTCTTGCGCTCAACTGATGCAATCAGTTCAGGTAAAATTTTCTCTTGCGCTCAACTGATGCATTCAGTTCAGGTAAAATTTTCTCTTGCGCTCAACTGATAAATTCAGTTCAGGTATAATTTTCTCTTGCGCTCAACTGATGCATTCAGTTCAGGTAAAATTTTCTCTTGCGCTCAACTGATGCATTCAGTTCAGGTACAATTTTCTCTTGCGCTCGACTAATGCATTCAGTTCAGGTACAATTTTCTCTTGCGCTCAACTGATGCATTCAGTTCAGGTAAAATTTTCTCTTGCTCTCAACTGATGCATTTAGCTCAGGTAAAATTTTCTCTTGCGCTCAACTGATGCATTCAGTTCAGGTAAAATTTTCTCTTGCGCTCAACTGATGCATTCAGTTCAGGTAAAATTTTCTCTTGCGCTCAACTGATGCATTCAGTTCAGGTAAAATTTTCTCTTGCGCTCAACTGATAAATTCAGTTCAGGTATAATTTTCTCTTGCGCTCAACTGATGCATTCAGTTCAGGTAAAATTTTCTCTTGCTCAACTAATTCAGTTCAGGTAAAATTTTCTCTTGCGCTCAACTGATGCAATCAGTTCAGGTAAAATTTTCTCTTGCGCTCAACTGATGCATTCAGTTGAGGTAAAATTTTCTCTCGCGCTCAACTGATGCATTCAGTTCAGGTACAATTTTCTCTTGCGCTCAACTGATGCATTCTGTTCAGGTAAAATTTTCTCTTGCGCTCAACTGATGCATTCAGTTCAGGTAAAATTTTCTCTCGCGCTCAACTGATGCATTCAGTTCAGGTACAATTTTCTCTCGCGCTCAACTGATGCATTCAGTTCAGGTAAAATTTTCTCTTGCGCTCAACTGATGCATTCAGTTCAGGTAAAATTTTCTCTCGCGCTCAACTGATGCATTCAGTTCAGGTACAATTTTCTCTCGCGCTCAACTGATGCATTCAGTTCAGGTATAATTTTCTCTTGCGCTCAACTGATGCATTCAGTTCAGGTAACATTTTCTCTCGCGCTCAACTGATGCATTCAGTTCAGGTACAATTTTCTCTCGCGCTCAACTGATGCATTCAGTTCAGGTATAATTTTCTCTTGCGCTCAACTGATGCATTCAGTTCAGGTAAAATTTTCTCTTGCGCTCAACTGATGCATTCAGTTCAGGTAAAATTTTCTCTTGCGCTCAACTGATGCATTCAGTTCAGGTAAAATTTTCTCTCGCGCTCAACTGATGCATTCAGTTCAGGTATAATTTTCTCTTGCGCTCAACTGATGCATTCAGTTCAGGTAAAATTTTCTCTTGCGCTCAACTGATGCATTCAGTTCAGGTAAAATTTTCTCTCGCGCTCAACTGATGCATTCAGTTCAGGTACAATTTTCTCTCGCGCTCAACTGATGCATTCAGTTCAGGTAAAATTTTCTCTTGCGCTCAACTGATGCATTCAGTTCAGGTAAAATTTTCTCTCGCGCTCAACTGATGCATTCAGTTCAGGTACAATTTTCTCTCGCGCTCAACTGATGCATTCAGTTCAGGTATAATTTTCTCTTGCGCTCAACTGATGCATTCAGTTCAGGTAAAATTTTCTCTTGCGCTCAACTGATGCATTCAGTTCAGGTAAAATTTTCTCTCGCGCTCAACTGATGCATTCAGTTCAGGTACAATTTTCTCTCGCGCTCAACTGATGCATTCAGTTCAGGTAAAATTTTCTCTTGCGCTCAACTGATGCATTCAGTTCAGGTAAAATTTTCTCTCGCGCTCAACTGATGCATTCAGTTCAGGTACAATTTTCTCTCGCGCTCAACTGATGCATTCAGTTCAGGTATAATTTTCTCTTGCGCTCAACTGATGCATTCAGTTCAGGTAAAATTTTCTCTCGCGCTCAACTGATGCATTCAGTTCAGGTACAATTTTCTCTCGCGCTCAACTGATGCATTCAGTTCAGGTATAATTTTCTCTTGCGCTCAACTGATGCATTCAGTTCAGGTAAAATTGGTCCTTGCGCTCAACTGATGAACTCTCGCAACAAGTAGGATATCCTTCCACGTCCTTAACAGCTGGAGAAAGCAAATTCAGCCTTCGAAAGATCATGTGTCCTTTACACTATCACAAATGAAAAAATTCAGTCTAAACCTCCTCTTTAATTAGTTGCCAATGCTTCGCCCCAGGATTTTAAATGATGCTTGCTGTTCTGTGGGTTATGTCTGGTAGTAATTTTGCCGTTTCTGTTCCCGCAGGCGGATTTTCCGAGCCGCAGCAGATGCAGAACGAGGGACTTGTGTGGTGATAGCTGCCTGCCGTCAGCGGAACGCCATGCTACGAGGACGGCGAGGAAGACGTAGACGAAGACTACAAGTGATCGTCACAGTGGACTACTCGAGTGAACTGAATCGATCTGTGCCAGCGGCGATATCTCGAACGAAAACAAATGTGAATCAAATTACAAACATACTACTTCCAAGTGATTTGTGTTACAAAATACTTCAAGAATGAAGAAATTACTCTCTATCAAAATGTGTTTCTGAAGTCGCCGTTAGCCAGCGATCAAGAAAAACAATGATGATAATTTAAATCGACGTTGAAGATTTACATCAATTATGGCGGGATTATAATTGAAAAAAAAAATGGCTGTTTAAGAATGCAATTAAATTTCTAGCTTCCTTGTTTAATTTGACTCTGAACTGTACGCAGAAACCCAGAAATATCAAGAAAATATGTCTGTAATAAAGATATAGTGATATATTATCGAACTATAGTGTTTTATTAACAAAATACTGCAGGAGATCTAGTGAACGTTTTTCGAGTGCTGTATCCAAGGCAGTGAAGAGTCAGTGATCCTGACATTACCTGAGGAAGGAGGAATGTTTATATCTGTGAAATAAGAGAGTTCCCTTAATCAAATAAATTGGAACGAAATAACGGATGGACTCGTGTGTAAGTGTAAAAAAAAACTAATAAACGAAAATTATATTCGAAAATTTATTTAAGTTAAAAAGAGAAAATGAAAAAAAAAAAAACAAATAAATCACGCATCTGCGTGCGGTAAAGAATAGAAACTTGAGAAAAGAGAAGACAAAAAATTTACACACTACAAATCACCGCATGTGCTAGAAACAAAAAAATACAGTCAAAAAATTTATCTAACATTGTTTATCCTTCCATTAATCGAATTATTCAAGCACCTATGTGGTGCAAAAAGGATAATTTTTGGAGTTATTTTTATTCTGATTGTTTTCGTTTCACCATGAACCTGTTATTCATTGTGACTACCTTTACTGATTTTTTTAAAAAGGAAAAGATACTTAAAAATGTTGTATGACATTTATTATGCACCAATTTCGTCTCGTCTATGTATCATAGCTTAGAAACACGGAATATGAATCAGTAGAAAAAAAAGTCATTTTTATTTCCTTCATTTATTGTCATCCTTGTTATGTTAAACCCACAACAGACACTTCAATACCGCTACCTTTACCTCATATCATGTTTTGCCACCACCACATTTCTGATTTAAAAAATGTGATAGGCCTATATAAAGAATGAGTCAGAGATAGAGGTAATATTTTATATATGTACATACCAGAAACAAAATTTGGGCCTCCTGAATTCTCCAAGTTCCAGTTATAACATACTGCCCATCAGGGGCGGCTTTAGGGGTAGTGCCCTCGTGCCATGGCACTATCTAAATACAATATAAGTAAATATTATTTTTAACTTACATTCAGAGCGCTATAAGATCACATATTATAAAACATATGGATTTATCATGGAGTGAATCCAGCAGAACATCGATTTGAACTACCGCGCCGCCCCGTGTCAGAGTAACAATGCCGTTCGTCCGCTCATGCACTGCTATATGGCTGTACATTGTACGGGCTATTCCATCTCAAATCGACCGAAATATAGAGAAAATTGACCTTTCAATTTTTAAATACAATGAAACTTTTTCTGTCCTTAGACAACTGTGATATAATGCTTTGTGCAAAGTTTGAGGCATCAGAACTTAATAGCGTTTAAATTAATAATATTTAAATTTATCGTATTTTCATAAAATTAGCAACTTTAAATTGTTGTGGCTCCGAAACCATTTCACCCAATGATCAAAATCATGGTTTATTTTGATGCTGAGAAGTAAAAGTTTATATTGACATGTAAACAGTTTTTCTTACTTTTTATGGAAATGGAGAAATTTATATTTTTCTTCATTAAGACGCCTTTGGCCACGAAAAAATATTTTTTAAATATATGGTTAGATTCCGCATTGAAAGTACAAATAAACACATATTTTTTGCTGGTGGTACGTTGATAAGAAAGTATTGAAAATATCAAATAAAGAAAATAAATAGTACGCGCGTGAACTAACCAGCTGACTGTCAGACGGAAGGTAGCCGAGACAAGCAAGGCCAGGAGACAAACACGTGATGTGTCGTCTAGCAGTCATGGCTGGGCTAGCTTTATCACAAGTTTTCATAAACACGGGAGTAAATTGACGCCCAACGCTCTCTTATCTTCAGCTCTCGGCCAGTGCGTGCGGTACTGCCCCGTTCAAGTCTAGACGTGTGAAAATAATTTATTTAATACCCTCGAAACTTATTGCCGAGCCACTAAGCAAACAATGCCGAATCCCTCTTAATAATGCAAAGTTTTTTCTCAATATTTTTTTACATTTTTACAAATGGCCAAAAAGCCTAAAAGCAAGTAAAATCAGATTATCTGTCTCTCTGTGTACAATAAAAAATAAGGATTACTTCTTAACATAACCTACCAAATGTCAGCTTCAAAATAAGCTCTCGTTCAATGTTCTGCAGTAAATGGTTCCAGAGTTCTGAGCGCTGAAAGAAGCTTGTTTTTATAAAATGCGCTAAATTTGTCGCTCAATAATACGAAAACCGTTTGACTTTCGATAGTATATTTTTGAAAATGCACTCCCCTCAGCACCTTTTATAAATAGGGAAAAAATTAGAGTACAAATAATGCGAGGTTCTTTACTGATCGATTTCATATGGAATAGCCCGTACATATCCTTGTCATTCGAGCCATTGCCAACTACCTCTGTATGGGCATGCGCAGAAGTGTCTTGTAATCCATTCGTTGGGGCTTCACGGTGGTGCAAAGGGCAAGGGGAAAGGTCTTATCCGTGCCATTCAGTTGATAACTCGATTCGAGGTGGCAGCACAAAATAACGAATATTTGCTCCATGCCAGGGCTGACTTTCTTCCCGGCAAATATGTCATTGAGAGAGCGCGAGCGTAGGGAAAACAGTGCGGTATCTGACGTCATATAATTATGCATGTACTTGTGCTGTGTTGATGAGAAACAATAAATTATGAAGAAAATAAATACTCCATTATAAAATAGACTTTCTTCATCAACAGAAGAAGAACAACAGAAAGTAAATGCATATGGAAATATTAACTCTAGATTTGAACATAAATATGTAAATAAAAGGTGCTAAAATGTTTATGCAAAAAAAAAAAACATTTGTTGATGTGATATTAAAAATTCTTTTTTCTGTTTTCCTCGTGTTCTTTTTGAATGCATCTGGCATTAGTCTAAGAAAGGTATGATGGATTTAGTTCACTTGTAGTAGAAGGATCCCCAATTTTAGGTAGAAAGTCATTGAACTCTTTGCTGAAAATTATAGGAAAGTAGAATTCAAGTATAGAACAGTTTAGAAAACTTCAAAGTTCCGTGAATTTATTATATTAATTTATTACTAGGTCTATTATTATTATTATTATTATTTATATAAAATATTCACGATATAAAACGGTACAGTTGCCCTCGGTAGCGTAGTTGGTATAGCGCTGGCCTTCTATGCTCGAGGTTGCGGGTTCGATCCCGGCCGAGGTCGATGGAATTTAAGTGTGTTTAAATGCGACAGGCTCATGTTAGTAGATTTTCTGGCATGTAAAAGAACTCTGCGGGAGAAAATTCCGGCACACCGGCAACGCTGCAGTTGCGAGCGACGTTAAATAAACCAGATTAAAAAAAACGGTACATTATCGTTACTTTTCGTTTCTGACTTGAATGTTCTGGCACTACTCAGACAAAGTGGCTTCAGCCGCCATTTCTGCGCATGCTCAGTGCAGTATGTTATAACTGGAAATTCAGGTGACCCAAATTTTGTTTCTGGGTCTGTACAAATCGTAATTCACGAACAAAATATAAAGAAAAGACATCTTACAAATATTACTTCTAAAATTCTTACACCTTCTGTAACTATCACTTTTAACCTTCCATATTGCTACTGGGGACTAAGTAACAAAATTTAAACAAAAAATTATACGCCATGTCCCAAAATCATTGCTATGATTTCACATATTAGGCCTACTTTCTATCCCTAACTATTATTGTTTTAGCAACTCAATAACTGTAAATAGACAAGACGGTAATACCTCCAAGTTTTTGATACCTTACAAGTTCTCGATCTGTGAACCTAAGGAAACATGATACAATTCCTCCCACACTCCGCTAAGCTTGTTATCTACTGGCCAAAGATGGAACACAAACATAGTCCTTCACATAACCCACAAGAAAAAATCACGAGTTAGGTCAGGTGAGTACGGAGCTACTTCATCAAATTTTGGTCTTCAACGGCTAATCCAGAGCTGAGAAATGCTCAATGATGTAGGCCAGCCAACTCACGCTCATGATGGTGAAAATGCAGCATCTTGCTGGAAATTCAACTCTTCTTTCTCTCCCTGCATTCACAACAGAACAATGAGCTGTAAAATGTAGGACGCGAGAAGCTCTCTGACGTTTTGATAGCACCATTTTATAACATTTTCCAACGATACGGTAGCCATACGCTTCATAAACTAGGAGGTTGTAGCTATCTATTGAAACGAACTGCGATCCTACAGCTTATCCGAAATAAACTACAGACGTGGACAAATTATTAGACTAAAAGTTTTTCTTGGAAACATAATATAATTCGTCATATCGACTATCAGTATAATTCACAGAGTCTCTATTGTTGTAAATATGATTGTTTACATCTTCTGGTATGTTTTTCCAATGGTTGAGTATTTTTTTTCTGGCTTCGTTGGTACTACTGGTGTTTTAATTATATACTGCAGGAGATATTTTCTCATGGCCTGCAAGGAGACCGGACATGAACGAAATTGAAAATCTTGTGATCAAGGCTGAAGAAGAAAGTGAACAAAAAGAGGCTTACAACAAAACATGGACTCATTTACGCACTATCTGATATCTGGCTAAATGATGCTGATATTCAAAGAAAGTGTCAAACTTTGGTTTCCAGCGACTCTGACAAAATCAACGTGTTAATAAATAATAAGGGAATGTTCACAAAATATTAGTAACTTCAAGACTCAATTTTCTGTTCATTATATCTGTGCAAAATACATTTTTGTTCATTATTTCTATAGATAAATACAGCTTCGTTGCACATATAATTAATTTAGTATAATAATTTGTCCACGTGTGTATACTAAATTCGAAGGAATTTTCTTAGGACACCTTTAATTAATTCATTCTGTTTCTACTGATTAATTCTGCTGAATGTGAAGTAACACACCTATAGAAACAAATTTCACAAATGCTGAATGTGTCTTGCACTCAATGATTAGGCCTACACGTCCTTCACCTCAAGTAGAGGATTATTACAGAAGTAAAAACAGAAAAACGAAAGATTTCAAAACCAAAGTTTTTATTACATTTTTTCCTTCGCTTTTGTTCACAGAACATGTCTGTTTCAGATTGATGCTCTATAAATACCAGACTTTATATTTTTTCAGTCAAAATCGGTTTTATACAGAGTGTAACAAAAATACGGGACAAGTCTTCTGGAATGGATTCCTCATATGTAAAGAAGAAACACACGTTATAACAATTTCTGAGTTATCACACTTTTGAAGTATGACCCTAGTACACTTCACAAGGGATAGAATCCAGAATTTCCATAACTAGCACGTGTGGACAGACACATCCCAATGTAACAATTTAAACTTCTCACCTACAGAAGTTTTCCATCAACATCTGTACCGACATTGTTGATTACTTGTTGGGACTGCACGTACTTCCGAACTGGTTTACAGGGTGTAACTACAGAGATTTCTAACGCATCACATTGCCTCCTTTCTTGGACGATATCACTAGTAGACTACTCGGTAGAGGGCTATACTTCATGCATGACGGCGCTCCCACATATTTTTAGTCTTTGTTACTTTAATGCATGTTATCGCTGTCTGTGGATAGGTAGAGGAGGACCAATTGGTTGGCCTCCACGCTAACCTGATTTAAACCCATTGGGCTTATTCTGTGGGGTACTGTGTGTTCGACTGCTGAGGACGATGCAGTAACTTTCCGTCAGCAAATTGTGACAGCCTGTCAGACAATACATACTACACCAGAGATTTTGGAGCTTGTTCAGAACTCAATGAGACGACAAGCTGAGGTCTGTATTCAGGTAGGTGAACAATTCGTACAAAGAAATATCAACAGTGGCGTAGCGTCAATATAAGCTAAAAAGCTCAGCTTCCCCAGTTAATAATAATTTCATAATAAACCTGCAGTTTATGGACAAAATTATTTATTAATTTTTAAATAATTTATATTTACGCGTTAAATATTGTGATGCGGCAGCTCAGGATGATTTGTGATGCAGCAGTAAACAAGAAGCCTGCACACACCAGCTTCCAAGCAGACTGGTTTCTTACTCAGTACACTCATTCTTCTGTATAACCCACCCCGCAGATATTCCATCCCTTTCTATCTAAACTACCCTGGTCGCAAGGCTTGCAAGAAGCTAGCTTTAACATTGAAAATAAGTAGTTTCCGAGTTATCCCTTTTCGTCGGTTGTGTTCAGTTGAAGTGTTAGTGTGCATTGTGGCTGATATAATAAATAATGAGTGAAATAACAGTTCCTGACACCAATTTACGAACACACTTTTGTGTGATCTAAAAAAACAAATGACCGACTCCCTTGCTGTCACTGAAGGACACACTCAAGAGACAGATGCATACTTACGTACTGTATCTATTGACCGTTAATATTGTGATTCCTCTAACTATGACAGGGAGTGAGCTAATGTTATACGTATACGTGTCTATTTGTTAGAGATATGTGTAAACCGTGAAATCATATTTTACTACGTACCGTACCATTTGAAGTCAGGCCTTATTGGTGTTACGAGGTTCCAACCAATCTTCGACTGCTGACTTGACATTGACTACTATTTATTTTAAGACTATATTTTTGTAATACGTTTTCTCATATTGCATGAAAGACAACTTGAGTTAGCTTCCCCTGCTCAAAATTTCATGCTACGCCACTGAATAACAACAGAGTATATCATGCTTCCAGCAAATAAACATGTTAATAACTTATAAATTAAGCATTTTCGTACCTATCTTTTATTATGTAGAGTGATTCACGAGGATTTACCGTCCCTTTCGGAGTTTATTTCCGAAGACACTGTGAACAAAAAAGTCATATAAACATTTGTCCTAATCTCAATATTTTCAGAGTTACACTAATTTGAAGTTGTTTGCAAAACACCTTTCTTCTTTAGTTTTATGGGCAAAAAATATTACAAATAGAGAATGAACTATTCAGAAGTGTCATTTCTTTAATTGGCTAGTGTTCTGAAGCTAAAAAGTGTTGTTAATTGCTTTGTACAGATTTTGTTTTTCAATTTTTAACTAAAAATGGCATCATTCTTACGCACTTATCACAAAAATTGTTACAAATCATACGACTATAGGAACTTGATTCTTTGCAGTTTAATTATGCATCCTAATGTACAGTCTTGAAGAATTTACAAGAGTGGCGTGATTTGTAACAATTGTAATAAATGCGTAAGAAAATGTAATTTCGTAGTCAAAAGTCGAAAAAAATTTGTACGAAGCTACTATGGAATTCACAGCACATTTTTAGCTTCAGAATACTAGCTAATTAAAGAAATGATACTCCTGAATAGTTAACTCTTTATCTGTAATATTCTTTTACTCTTGAAACTCAAGAATTTTGATATTTTACAAACAATTTCAAATTAGTACAACTCTGAAAATAGTCTATTGAGATTGGGACAAATGTTTATATGACTTTTTTTTACTCAGAAGTCTTCGGAAATAGCTCCGTAAATGACGGTAAATCCTCATGAATCACTCTGTATAAGGTGCCTACGAGATGAAGAGGAATATAGGTATTCTTGAAGAACGAATTTTGATCAGAAACAGTTGAACTCTTCAACAATCAATATGATCGACTTAAGACGAACTTTTTCGCGATCTTACGGTTAGAAGTAAGATACTAGTAGACCTATAACAAAGAATGGAAAAGAATTTTTAGAATCCAAGTTGGTGGAACGTTCTAGAAGAAATTATGAAACCTGGATGAGAAAAGATGACTTCCTTGGCTTTTCGCTCTCGACCTTGAGACATTTTTTATGAAGGTAGCGAACTCCCGCTGCGCCGTTTCCACCAGCTCCCTGTGAAATACTTCAGAGCTGGGGTTACCTGACTTCTTACCTCTGCAACTACCTCTGGGCGTAGTACAGCAATGTAATGTAAATTTATTCTGTATCTCAGGTAGAATACAATGCTTCAAGAATGAGGAAATGCGAAACGGTTATTAACGTTCCTGTTACCAAAACTGAGTTTTTAAAATGATATAGGATGCAGATAGTGTAGGTGGTACAGCACAGTCTAGCGAGCAAGAAAAGAATGAAAAATCTTAATTAAGGTTTTGTCGTAATTGTAACGGTTCGTCTAGAAAAATAGAACAATAGTAGGCCTATCTGCAAGTCTTATTTTCGTAAAAGTGAACAATAAGCATTGATCTAAGGAATGTGATGGGCATGTACGAATGCTCAACAGGACCAATAGTTTACAAGGACCTATACATAGGGTGATCAGACGTCCTCTTTTGTCCGGACATGTCCTCCTTTTGAGGCCTTTGTCCTGGGTCCGGGCGGATTTTTAAAAATCAAGAAATGTCCTCCTTTTCGGAACTTTTATGCCTGATGTTTTGAAATTATCTGATTTGACGCTTTTTTTCGAGTAATTTGCCTGTAGGTGGCAGAATCATCGACGGAATATACTCTTTGCCAACGATCATAATTCTCTTTGCATACAAAGTACAGTAATATTAAATTCACATGTTATGCGGTCTTTTTATGCATTTTGATAAAAATTATAGTTCCCTTGGGTTTCATATGTAGTTAACTGTAAAATAATTTTATATTATTAAGTTTTATCATACGTATTCTGTAATAAAACAGAGATTGACATTATTTTAAATATAATATAGACCTATCAAAAAATCTGAAAGTTAGAATTTATAAAACAGTTACATTACCGGTTGTTCTTTATGGTTGTGAAACATGGACTTTCACTTTGAGAGAGGAACATAGGTTAAGGGTGTTTCAGAATAAGGTGCTTAGGAAAATATTTGGGGCTAAGAGGGATGAAGTTACAGGAGAATGGAGAAAATTACACAACACAGAAATGCACGCATTGTATTCTTCACCTGACATAATTAGGAACATTAAATCGAGACATTTGAGATGTGCAGGGCATGTAGCACGTATGGGCGAATCCAGAAATGCATATAGAGTGTTAGTTGGAAGGCCGGAGGGAAAAAGACCTTTAGGGAGGCCGAGACGTAGATGGGAAGATAATATTAAAATGGATTTGAGGGAGGTGGGATATGATGATAGAGAATGGATTAATCTTGCTCAGGATAGGGACCAATAGCGGGCTTATGTGAGGACGGCAATGAACCTCCGGTTTCCTTAAAAGCCAGTAAGTAAGTATAATCATAGTTCGTTCGACTTTCATATGCAGCTAACTGTAGAAGCATTATTATCAAGTTCTATCATAATTATTTTTGTAATATTAACATACTTTTAAGTATGATATAAGCCTAATCTGTAAATATTTTGTAAGAAAATAGATATTGACGTAATTTATAGTATAAAATAGGCCTAGTCCTAAATCTAAGTACATATTTTCTGACCACTTTTTTCGAACAAAGTCCTCCTTTTTGAAGCTCTGTGTCCTCTTTTCTATCGACGTGAATCTGGTGACCCTACCTATAGGCCTATATAAACGCAAGGGAAAATCATTATAAATTCCCTAATAGTTTGTACTGCAGGTGCACTAAATTTTGCGGTCATAATTTGAGGTACTAATTTTACAGCATTGTAATAGAATATTTAAAAATATGATAATAAATAAAAATGAATATATTGATTTTTATTTATTATATTGAATCAATGATCACTGTAAGAATTTTGACCACAGCATTTCTAAATATTTTTATATTTACAAATCTTTTAAAGTGTAAGACGTAACTTTTAGGTGTGTAGCTTTTATATGTTCGAGGATCAAATGAATAAAACGTTACGGAAGATTCAACATTTTACGTCACTTGGTTAGCAACGGGTCAGACTCTTACGTTGATATGGTATTTGCTATAGGGATGGACAAGTATTTTAAAGTGTAAGACGTAACTTTTAGGTATGTAGCTTTTATATGTTCGAGGATCAAATGAATAAAACGTTACGGAAGATTCAACATTTTACGTCACTTGCTTAGCAATGGGTCAGACTCTTACGTTGATATGGTATTTGCTATAGGGATGGACAAGTATTTTAAAGTGTAAGACGTAACTTTTAGGTAGGCCTATGTAGCTTTTATATGTTCGAGGATCAAATGAATAAAACGTTACGGAAGATTCAACATTTTAGGTCACTTGGTTAGCAACGGGTCAGACTCTTACGTTGATATGGTATTTGCTATAGGGATGGACAAGTATTTTAAAGTGTAAGACGTAACTTTTAGGTATGTAGCTTTTATATGTTCGAGGATCAAATGAATAAAACGTTACGGAAGATTCAACATTTTACGTCACTGGGTTAGCAACGGGCCAGACTCTTACGTTGATATGGTATTTACTATAGGGATGGACAAATATTTTAAAGTGTAAGACGTAACTTTTAGGTATGTAGCTTTTATATGTTCGAGGATCAAATGAATAAAACGTTACGGAAGATTCAACATTTTACGTCATTTGCTTAGCAACGGGTCAGTCTCTTACGTTGATATGGTATTTGCTATAGGGATGGACAAGTATTTTAAAGCGTAAGACGTAACTTTTAGGTATGTAGCTTTTATATGTTCGAGGATCAAATGAATAAAACGTTACGGAAGATTCAACATTTTACGTCACTGGGTTAGCAACGGGTCAGACTCTTACGTTGATATGGTATTTACTATAGGGATGGACAAGTATTTTAAAGCGTAAGACGTAACTTTTAGGTATGTAGCTTTTATATGTTCGAGGATCAAATGAATAAAACGTTACGGAAGATTCAACATTTTACGTCACTTGCTTAGCAACGGGTCAGTCTCTTACGTTGATATGGTATTTGCTATAGGGATGGACAAGTATTTTAAAGCGTAAGACGTAACTTTTAGGTATGTAGCTTTTATATGTTCGAGGATCAAATGAATAAAACGTTACGGAAGATTCAACATTTTACGTCACTTGGTTAGCAACGGGTTAGACTCTTACGTTGATATGGTATTTGCTATAGGGATGGACTTACTTTCTTGTATGAATTATATTTCTTATTTCTCTTATCATAGACCCATATTGACGGCTTTCCAAAAAACAATTCAGACGAAACACAGCAACTCCGACCTAAATACGTGTACCGATTTATGGAATATATTCAATATATTTTTAAATCACAATTTTTTTTTCGTATAGCAGAAAGACAGTGTTTTATACATACCAATTTCCATTATTGTACAAGATGCAGTAATGGAGAAAAAAAAAATGTTGAATATTTCCAAACATTTTACTGCTGTACTCCTGTAAACTGTACCTAACCCCTTAAGGACATGGAGGAATAAAATTTATAAAACATATAAATGTTTAATCGTGGGAGGTGTATGTAACTTCTTAATGATTACCATTCAGATTCCCGTGCCATGATCGATGTCAGGTAATTCACCCTCTGGTGTTTCGGGGACTGACTTTCCCTTTCTCACATTTGGAACAAGTCTTTAATTTTTCATATTTCACATCTTGTCTCCGAATGATTCATAGTAAATTTACGAGTACATTAAAGTTTTGATGTAATCCTTGACAGACAGAGTGACAGTTTAATTCTATGGGGATAAAAAGATCCTCGAAGTCCTTTCTCTGCGACTGAAATTTCTCAAACCCGGAATCAGAGATAGGGCACATTCTACACAATGTCAACTGGTAAGTTGCGCAATGTTTGATATTGCAGAGGCGTGTTTGAGGTTTACTTAAATACAATTTTCATGAAGTCCTTGGGAGTGTATACACAGATAGGTTGTGTAACTTTATTCTTTTTTCGGCAAGTCTGAAATCGTGCAAGAAAACCTACACGAGACTGTCACGTACCTTGAAGGTTGACAGCGCAAGGTACATGTCAGCGCTCCTCAGCAACAAACTGACGTCTCCACTTTGACAGAACTATTAGAAATCTTAATAACATTTGCAAACACACTCCTTTCTCCACCTCACATCATAACACAAACACTGAGAAAGCGAGGGAGACAGTTGGCGTGCAAATCTATATAAACGTGTCAAGAAACTGAAACAATTTATATGCTCGCATATAATTTAATAGTTTAAAACCAACGGTATGTTGCATTCGGATTTCTAGAATTTAATCTGTTTTGTTTCTTGCCATATATCTCGAATATTTTAACACAAATAACAGATAAATACACAATAATTAGAGCATAATACAATTTATGTTATGTATGTAAGTTTAATAAATGTATAATATAAATCAATGCCAGATAATGGAGAAAAAATGGGAGTATAAGGGTACAGTACATCAGTTATTCATAGATTTCAAAAAGGCATATGACACGGTTAGGAGAGAAGTTTTATATAATATTCTTATTGAATTTGGTATTCCCAAGAAACTAGTTCCATTAATTAAAATGTGTCTCAGTGAAACGTACAGGAGAGTCTGTATACGTCAATTTCTGTCTGTTGCGTTTCCACTTCATTGTGGGCTAAATCAAGGAGATGCACTATCACCTTTACTTTTTAACTTTGC
This sequence comes from Periplaneta americana, assembly GCF_040183065.1. Taxonomy (NCBI): domain Eukaryota; kingdom Metazoa; phylum Arthropoda; class Insecta; order Blattodea; family Blattidae; genus Periplaneta; species Periplaneta americana. The sequence continues at coordinate 43,772,926 of NC_091122.1, read as the reverse complement.
TCAAGAGTATACCATTAGGAAAGTCCAGGATAACAGAGAGGGTTTGGAATTGAACGGGTTACATCAGCTGCTTGTCTATGCGGATGACGTGAATATGTTAGTAGAAAATCCACAAACGATTAGGGAAAACACGGGAATTTTACTTGAAGAAAGTAGGAGATAGATTTGGAAGTAAATCCTGAAAATACAAAGTGTATGATTATGTCTTGTGACCAGAATATTGTACGAAATGGAAATATAAAAATTGGAAGTTTATCTCTTGAAGAGGTAGAAAAATTCAAATATCTTGGAGCAACAGTAACAAATATATGTGATACTCGGGAGGAAATAAAACACAGAATAAATATGGGAAATGCCTGTTATCATTCGGTTGAGAAGCTTTTATCATCCAGTCTGCTGTAAAAAATCTGAAAGTTAGAAATTATAAAACAGTTATATTACCGGTTGTTCTTTATGGTTGTGAAACTTGGACTCTCACTTTGAGAGAGGAACATAGGTTAAGGGTGTTTGAGAATATGGTGCTTAGGAAAATATTTGGGGCTAAGAGGGATGAAGTTACAGGAGAATGGAGAAAGTTACACAACACAGAACTGCACGCATTTCATTCTTCACCTGACATAATTAGGAACATTAAATCCAGACGTTTGAGATGGGCAGGGCATGTAGCACGTATAGGCGAATCCAGAAATGCATATAGAGTGTTAGTTGGGAGATCGGAGGGAAAACGACCTTTAGGGAGGCCGAGACGTAAATGGGAAGATAATATTAAAATGGATTTGAGGGAGGTGGGATATGATGATAGAGACTGGATTAATCTTGCTCAGGATAGGGACCAATGGCGAGCTTATGTGAGGGCGGCAATGAAAATCCGGGTTCCTTAAAAGCCAGTAAGTATAATATAAATCAATAATTGAAGCGTTGGGCCGAATAGCGGTCTATGTTACAAGTTTTGAAAATCGAGTTTTTAATGGAATAATGCTCTGTATAGTCTTACACAGCTGTCACAAAAATTGTTTTTCAATATCTGTATCAGAGGCGCTTCTACACTAGTTACAACCATGAATTTCTCGGTTGGAACAACGGTCTATGTCAGTAGTCACTTCTAGCGTATCCAGTTGTTTACATCGTATCGGGAGTTATTCCACGGGAGTTTGTTCTCTTTACGAATACTGGGTACTTGAACTCTGTGTATCAGGTTTCGGGTGATCTATTACGTAAAATGACGACTGCAAGACAGTGGCGATTTCTACAGTAGATATTGACCGGTTAAATAAATCTAAAATCAAATTGATATTAATATGAGGAATGATGTGTCACGAAAGTCACTGAGAGATAGCGGTCTTGAGTATACAACAAGGAAGGCGAAGTCGCAAGTCAGTGCGAAAGGTCCCAAAAATAATGTAAGTTCCTGTCTGTTATTTTTGCAGTATTTTCTTTATTCATTTTTTATTGTTACAACTTTTATTAATTTAATGGTGTCCCTATATCTCAATACTGCAGTTATTTTCTAATAATACTGTTATTATTTTATCAATATTGTATGTTTATTCATAATATGACATTGAGTGTAACTTTAATAAATTGCATGGTGTTAATTCATATTCATATATATCATTATCTTTGTAAGAGGCTTCGTAAAACAATTTATAAATTCGTTAATCTTCGATGCTACATACCTATTAGAGTTCTACGAAATGTTTATTTGGCCATTATTCAGTCTATCATTCAATATGGTATAATTGTTTGGGGTGGAAGTACAAAAATTAATCTTAGTACGTTAAATTTACTACAAAAACGAATAATTAAAATTTGTTTGAAGAAACGTTTCGATTATCCAACTAAATTAATTTATTCTGAATTTAATGTATTTAATATTGAACAAATTTATAAGTATACTCTGTTAAAATTTTATCATAAAAATCGTAATAAGTTTGTATTACAGACACACAATTATGACACAAGACGAAATATTAATTCAACATTAGTAGAACCTAAATGTCTCACATCTGCTGGTCTAAAGCATAGCATAAATTTTGGCCCTCGGTTGTACAATGCTTTAACTAAATTACACCCAGAACTTCTAACATGTAACCCACTAACATATAACAAGAAAATTAGAAACGTGTTAATATCTTCAATTTGATTAAATAAATTTATAGCCTATGTGTATGAATTAATCAACCTATATTATATTTGTATTCTATAATTTTGAAATATATATTAGTCCTACTTTTCATGTGCGATATTATTCTTCTCTAGTGTTAATATTATATTATATAATTCCATTGCCGCTGTAATTATATTTTAGTTTCTATTTTATTTTACTTATTTATTTATATTATTATTATTATTATTTTTTATTTGAATATTATATCTGAACTGCGACCGAGCACGAGCGCTGCTCATTCGGTCTCAAATTTTGTTAATACTACTGTATCTTCTTTTTATATTGCTTGTATTATTTTATTTCTATTTCTCTTTGTCTGTTTTGTAATTATATTCTTTATTCTGTATATTTAAATTTAAATAAAAATTAAATAAAAAATTAAAATTTAAAAATTAATGTCATAATCATTTTGTTCATAATTTAACATTTTCATTGATTTTGTATATTTCATAATATTCTGATTGTATAAAACTGTTAATGTCTGTAATCCCCAGTAGCATTTCTGTGGAGTTAAAAATGTTACAAATTTCTATGACGTAATTTTTTTTATTTTATTGAGTTATTTTACGACGCTGTACCAACATCTAGGTTGACAAATGTGGCTAATTTAGAATTGAAAGCTGGAAATGGTAGGATAATTTAAAAAATCAAAATAAAAATACTTTTTGTACCGTAGCTATAAACTAAATGAACAACAAAGGGTGAAGTTCTGTTACTGCAGTAGTGAAAAAGATCTGAACTACATATTAAGAATCGTTAATGTTTATTTTATTACAAATGTTTTATTCATTTGTTTAGCGATGGAATCGCTAACAACATGCTGCAGAAATTAATATTAATTATTCATTGACTTTTATAGTTTACATATCTGTATTAATGGTCAATTTATCTTTGTACTGGCTAATAAAATAATTTTGTTCCATGTTCATAAATGACTTGGAATAATTTACATTTATAACGTGCGATACGTGCCCCTGATTCAGACTATTTTTAAACTGACCTATTTTAAAATTACATGATTTCAATGTTATTACCGCATGTTAAAAGAACTCGAGTGTAAACTTTTAAGATCTCATGATCTAACCTTTCGTTCTTTAGAACCGTACCAACATGAAATTTGGACGAAGACTAATAATAACTTAAGGAACACCAGGGCTTTTTTAAATGTTTGCAATTTTAATCCGATATTTACGAGTATTTTCTTAACTGCTTGTTAGATGCATTAAGAGCAAGATGTGTTTAACGTTTTAGCTGAATTCGTCTGCTAGTTTGGAAGTTACTTTTATTTTAATTATGCAAATTAATAATTTAATCAAAATGTTCCATACGCATTACATCCAAATACGAAAATTCATTTTTTTCATATGAATCCAAATTCACAGGCAATTTTAGCTTTGATAAATTCATGATATCAAGTTTAGTTGAGGCACAATAAATTTTTGAAAATGAGATATTTATTTATTCATATTTTTATTTACACAATAATTTTTAGCTCGCAATTTTCAAGATATTTAAAATGTCTCAACGTTAGATCTCAGATAATATATGTACGGACACGTACGAATATTTGCATTGAGTTTGGTGAAAACTGCATGCGCATGGAGCGTTTTGAACCTCAAAAATTGTAGTTTCGAGAAGAACGCAAATTTGTGAATTTGAATTATGTTTTATTTAACGACGCTCGCAACTGCTGAGGTTATATCAACGTCGCCGGTGTGTCGGAATTTTGTCCCGCAGGAGTTATTTTACATCCCAGTAAATATACTGACATGAGCCTGTCGCATTTAAGCACACTTAAATGCAATCGATATCGGCCAGAATTGAACCCGCAACCTCGGGCACAGAAGATCAAAAATTTGTGAACAGAGGTACAATACTGACATATTGAGTAGGGTTATATAAAAATTGCTTCTGAACCTCAAAAAAGACGAAGAGATAAAAAAATGCTTACTATCAACTCCCTAAGTTCCCAAGGAATATTTTCGTACAAAAACAATAAAAATGACATTTGACCACTTTTTGTAAAATCTCACTTCTAGTGTCCCCTAATATTCATTCATTCATACTGCCCTGCCCAATGGCAGGTATTTCACTGCAAACCCTGCATTATCCAGTTTCCTTAATATTAATTCATTCAGTGTTCTACCCAAGGGCAGGTATTTCACTGCAAGCCCAGCTTTCTCCTGTCTTTCGTATTTTCTGCCTTCCTCTTTGTTTCCTTATATAATCCATATAATATAGGCTATCTTAATGTCGTCTGTCATCCGATATCTTTTCTTCTCGGGACGTTTCTCTCGTTCACCATTCCTTCCAGTGCATCCTTCAACCGGCAGTTGCTTCTCAGCCAGTGACCCAACCAATTCCTTTTCCTCTTCCTGGTCAGTTTCAGCATCATTCTTTCTTCACCCATTCTCTCCAACACAGCTTCATTTCTTATTCTGTCTGTTCATTTCACACGCTCCATCCTTCCCCATACAGCTTGCCCAAGTCAAGTCTGCGAGTGGGGATACCAGGATGGAATGTAGAGGCAAAACACAGTTGCCACATAGGTCACTTGACGCTCAGATTTCAACGTGTGCACATCGTTTAAAATACACTACGGAGCGCACGCATTTTTGTCCTTGTCTTCAGATAAAGGCAACAGTTACGCTGTCTTCCCCCTCATGCAACTTTCTCCACGCTTGCCAATCAGAACGCCAAACCTCACTGTCAAGCAGAAGTAGAAGTACAGTCTATTTCAAAGCGTCTTAAATTGTTACTGCTCTCTGAACTGAAGCGCAGTAGGAAAACTTTGCTGTCATGTGAGACTGTACTGGTCTCATCTCGTTACCGCCTCCTTTCACTACAGAACTGCCTCCAACTTCCCCTCTCGGCTCGCAGACTTGACTTGGTCGAGCTGTATCCACATTTCAAATTCTTATATTCGCGCCTCTTCACTTCGTTGTAATGTCCCTTAATATAATAACAGATAAACAATTTAAGTGGAATTCAAATATAAGGCCTACTTTCCACCTATTGTGTGTTCGGAAAATACCGTCCATGAAGCACAACATACCATAGAGGGAAGCAAGACGTGAAAAAAAATAGACTAAAAACTAATTTCCTAACTCTCCACGTCCGTGACTCAATTCTAATGCGTTGGTCTTCCATCTAGGCGGCTCGGTTTTATTATAGGTCTCGTTATTATCAAAATTGTGATGGATAAAGTACACGTTGCACAGAATTTTGATGTAGAACTCCGTCTTTCTTCTCACTAATTATGTAGGAGCAACTTGGAAACTGAAAATCATACAAAAAATGTCATCTCCTCTCCTTGTTCTCCTTGTGTTTCCTTCTACTCCATATACTCCAATTCTTCTGCGTGTATTTCCCTTCATATCTTCGTATCCCATTTAAACATTAATTGACGAAGTGTGCATCGGTCGCGCAGGTCCAATTGCTTGGTCGGCACGATCTCCAGACTTAACTCCCCTGGATTTCTTTTTATGGGAATTTGTTAAGGATCGTGTGTTTGCAGATGAACCTCGTACCATCCCAGAATTGATAGAAAGAATTGTGCACACGATACAGATGGTTACTCCTGAAATGTTCTCGAGAGTGCACGAGGATATGGTCTGTCGCTTGCAGTTCTGCATTCTTCGCGGCGGCAGACATGTTGGGAGCTGTGAGCCATAATTTAGTGTAAGTCTAAGTTCATTTCAGTTTATCGTAATTTGTACTTTTTTACATTAAGCGTAAGTTTTTAATGTAATAGTGATAGTTTCATTCATCTCCACATAAAAAAGTGGAGACTTCTGACGGGCAAACGCGTAACCAAATCGAGTGTACTGCACCGGGAAAAGTTTTTACTAGCAGAGGTGTACAACACAACCAAAAATCGTAAAAATTAGTCAATTTTTTCGAGTGATCAGTTACTTATGAAAGGTTCTGTAATTCCCTTGTTATCCTTGTTATCCTCGTATCCCATAGCCCTGGTAGGTGGGGTTATTGGGAATAATAGCACTAGTTACATTGTTCATGACCTAAATAGTATTAACATTAGCATTCAGCTGTGGTTTATAGTGTTGTTAAAGTAAGTTTTTGACACTCTGTAATTTCTTTTGTTTCACCATGGATCTTGGAGCGGGTGCCCAAACTCAATGCGGAGAAATACGTATTCTATGCCAAAAATGATTTGTTTACAATAATTGTAAATTATCTTAATTGATAATGGAAACCGGATTTTATCCTTCCACACCGATAGTAAACAATTTAATAAACTTTGTATTTTAGCAAACTTTTTAAGGATACAGTATTCCCTTATTTTAAAATAAAAATAATACAGTCAACTCCGGATATAGTGAACCTCTGCGTACTTGAATACTTCGTTCACTATATCCGAGGTTCACTAAATCCGAAGTCTCTCTCCCCTAACCTTGAATGAAATTGTGGACAAGAAAATAAAATACTATACAGTAATTAAAATATTTCAATTTTGTGGAATGGATTATATATCGTATATTGTATACTGTTACTCACAGTAGACCCACATCCGCTTACGAAAGACCACGTTCAATGTCACTTATAATATTCGCCTTATCTTCCAAAGAAAACACTTTACACTTCGACATTTTTACACAGTACATTCACTGTTCGAACACTAGAAACAGACTGATCAGGTAGAAATGACAAACGCTGTTCTGGTGTGACTGCGTACTCAGCCTTGGAATTTCCCGGGCCACTTAATGGAAACTGGAATTTGAAAGCCATAGGAATCTTACCTTAATTTACACTCTGGACATAATGTCCGTCCTCTTTTAAAATAAAAGAAGACAATTTCATTTTCCGTTGTTTCGATGTTATCCGTCATAATGAAAATATTTCCGAGAACAAAAAGCAACCCTTTGACGTGGAGGATTAGAAATAAGAGTAGAGTAGTGTGCCTGAGAACAGCATGACAATCCTTTGACGGCGGAGTGAGGCAAGGTCGTCACGCGTTGTCTGGATTTACAGTACAGCTCATTGTCTAGGAATCACTAATCCTACCCTTTGTCCTTTGACTAAAGGAGTAAGAAACTTAGAATGTTGTTCTCAACACATTCTTTCAATTTTACACAAGAAGGTCTGACTTCAAATAAGAATTTGTCAGAATACAAATCTTGTAACTTCAATTTTTAAGGCTCACTATATCCGAAGTGAGGGTTCACTATAAACGTAAATATTAATGCACTTTTTAATGTAACGATTTAGGTTCACTATAGCCGAATGTTCACTATAACCGAGTTCACTAGGCTATATTCGGAGTTATTTATTTATTTAAATCCACCACCAACAGAAGCAGGCTTCCAATTACAGGTGGCTTACACAGATACATACACAAAATACATAATAAGAAAAAAAACAAACAAACAACACAAACGAAAGAAAGAAAATACATAACGGTAATAGATGCTAGAATATAGTATTGCAGTTAATACAGGGTGTTTCAAAAATACGGGGCATAATTTCAGGTATGTATTTCCCACATGTAGACAATCAAAATAGTTCATTACAACATGTGTCCGGAAATGCTTCATTTCCGAGTTATGGCCTTCACAACATTGAAATTCACCGGAACGTTTTTCTTTCCGCAGGTCGTTGTCATTACAGAAGATGTTCAAAATGTCCACCTTCTGCTTGAATACAGACCTCACATCGATGTCTCATTGACCTGCGAATACGATCCCAAACTCCAGGAGTATTGCGTATGTCCTCAGAACATGCCACAATTCGATTCCGAAGGGATTCTAAATCAGGCACCGGAGACGAATAAACCAATGATTTTAAATGGCCCCAAAAGTAGAAATCGAGAGGGTTCAGATCAGGTGAGCGTGAAGGCCAAGCAATTGGGCCACCTCTACCTATCCATCGTTCAGGAAACCTTCGATCTAAGTACTGAAGGTAACCTTCGCCTCGGAATGAACTGTCAGAGTGCCCTCTTAATGTCTCCTTTGACGGCAACGACCTGCGGAAAGAAAAACGTTCCGGTGAATTTCAATGTTGTGAAGGCCATAACTCGGAAATAAAGCATTTTCGGACACATGTCGTAATGAACTATTTTGATTGTCTACATGTGGGAAATACATACCTGAAATTATGCCCCGTATTTTTTAAACACCCTGTATACTGCCAAATGTCAATATAATGATGCAAAATTATTTAAAAACTAGAGTAAAAACATTATAATACACTTCTTCATAATTTAAGTATCTAAGGAAATACAATTCTTTTTAATATTGTATGAAATTTTTCAACTGTTAAACTGAAATCTAATTGAGAATCACAGTTTAAAGACAGAGAGTTGTAAGTATTACACGTAACAAACAATGGAGAGTTCTTGAAGAAAACAGTTCTAGGAATGGGAATAATAAAAGGTTGCCTATGACGTAATTCTGTTCTTTTTACATTGAACTGAAGGAATTTAAGAAAATTACAGTTATTCAATATACCGTTAACAGTCTTATAGAGTAAAATTTGACTATTTATTAATCGTCGAGATTTTAAAGTTTTGTAATTAAATTAAAAAAGTAACTGATTATATGAAATTTGCTTGTCATAAGACGACACGTGATGTTTTTTCTTTAAATATAAATAACGTAAAAATCTTTTCTGTATCCTTTCAATTTGCATCTGATGGGACTACAATTGAGGTGACCATATTACAGACTGTAATTAAAATCTTAAATTAAATTTCGAAAAGCAACCTTAACACTTATTTCATATAATTAAATCCTTCCGTAAAAACTGACGATGTATTATGACTTCTTTTTAACATTCCATATTAAGTGTGCCGTAATTTGAAAAATATTCCAAACCTATGACCTAAAACAATACAAATAACCACATTTACAACTTCCACACAAGCCTCTGGTGCGATTCGAACTCATAATTTAATTCTCACATCGTCTAAATTTTGCCACAGAGGTTCTACACCGACTCAAGATGGATTCCCAAGTGATAAAATCAACTCATCTGAACGGTAGCACGTTATTTCTCAGTTCAATTTAAAATGAAAACAAAAAGCCCTCACCAACAGTGTTAGATATATGTCCGTGTTTAACTGACAGGCAGTTGTTTGAGAACAACTGCAATATCAGCGGGGGGTTCTTCAAATGTGAAAAGTGTTTGGAGGTTTCGATACTACATTCAAACTAGGAAACTGGTTACAGTTACAAAAAAAATGAGGAACTGTTATACATTCGAGTTACAAACAGGTTTCATGTGTGCGTACTTGAAGGATATGATTAAATGTAGCATGTCTGGAAGAACAAAGCGACGCACGGTATGATACTCAGATATATCTCACATCCGGTAAGAATTACGTAAGATCTGAATTGCTTTGAGAGGGACAAATAGCTTGATCACTTGATGCAGTGGCTATGACGCTGGCGACTGTAGCACAGGCTGACTCTCTTGAATATGTCAGCCAAGAGATACAAATATAATTATCATAATAACAGAATCAACGAGTTTACACAGTAACTTTTACATTAAACCTGTGAATGTCTGTACACAAATGCTTGTAGGGTTTTACAAGTGAATGAATAATTTATGTCAATGTGTAAGTTATGCGTAGGCTATATTTACGTACTTATACAGGGACTTCAGTTTATTTTTACTAACATTTTTAATATCAACCTGATTATATCTTTGGATTAAAGCTCTAGAACCGGAAACATCGCTTGCTCCCCCTTCCAAAACTGGAGTTCGATGATACTGGCGTAAAATACAAATCACTTTACTAGGTAGCCTATAGGAGGGAAGAAAAATAGTTCATTCATTTATGTAAACTAGGAAATATCGCAATTTTGAGTTTGATAATTTTCATTAGGTTTTTGTTTAATCAAAATACAGTACTGTATTAACACTTAATGTTTTTACTCACGAATTGAGCTAACCATTCGGACGTATTATTTATACAGTGTATATTGTACTGTTACAGCACATTAGCGTACAATATAGAGAACGAAGTTAAATTGAAAAATAATCATAATATGGATATTTAAATACATTTTTGAAAATGGTGGCCGTTCATTTCGAAACAGGCTTCAGTTCTTTTGTGCATGTTATCGCACTATAGACTACTGTACCTAATTCCAATTACCAGTTTCGTCCTTCGTACTAGTAACTCATGTTGAAATAATTCTGTACCTAATCTATAAAAGAGTACCTTACGTACTGTAAATTCAATCTTCATTTCTGCCCGATCCGAAAAGATAAAATTACTCAGAAATGCTATCTACTGTCCGTTCAAGTGGTTTTGTCGCAGGGTCGTAGAAAAGGGAGGAAATCACGTGACAGTTAATTACTTAACAAGACCCTTTTATTTAAGTTATTTTAAACAGTTGTATAATATTATGTAGACGTCCAATTCCTAACAGAAATTAATGCTTTCAGAAAAGAGCTAAGACAGCCCAGATACTAGACTTTACAGAGGGGCGAACAGAAGCAGGTGGGGGAAACCGGGATGCGACGTAGGCAAACGGACGACAGTACCTGTGCGAAAATATGATTCAATATTGAAAGCTCTTTCGTCACTGGAAAACGCGAACATATTTCTGGAACGTACTATACTCACTAACTCAGTACTGCATACGCGGCCTTGGTTCTGTGTGGAGAACGGTTGTAAGTTTACTAGTAGAGGGAGTGGGAGTGAAGTATATTAAAAAACTCAGGTACAATAAAAATTTAAGTAAAAATAAAATGATGTCCCTTTATAATACGCAAAACGATGTAAGGTCCCAGTGGGTAATAAAGCCCATCGAGAAATGAGGCCCAACTTTGAAATTCGCGGATCAAGGCTAAGAGGAAAAGTGATCATTCTGTAGCCTTGTTGGGGAACTAAAATAACATCTGCCTAATAATTTGCGCGCAGCTTATGTTGGTAGTAATGGAGTAACAAGAAGAAAACGCGCCGAAACATTGTTGAGGAGACAAAACTATAATATTGGAAGTAAAGTTAAATGTAATAATACATTTCAATGCTCAGAATATTGAAAATGTTATTGCATGTTATGCTTGAGAGATATTTCATCATTCCAGATACAGGTTCAAAATAAATTTTCCAAATCTCCATGACACAGATATAATCTCAAAATCATACTAGGTCTGTGATCGTGCAATAAGGCCCAAACAACAACAGGTAAAAAGGCCCGGGCCTTATTTCCCGACAACTATTAAAATTTACAAGACGATTAAATAAGTTAATTGTATTGTTGAGTATGAACTTCCACTTCAGATTGCAAATGTTTTAATAATAATAATAATAATAATAATAATAATAATAATAATAATAATAATAATAATAATAATAATAAATATCTAGGGATAAAATTAAAGTAGGCTATATAAATAATTTAAGTACAGATTACTACTTTGTTCGCAGACGTTACATTTACTCTAATGTGTTTGTGAACTGCAACCACTTGATAAAACAGTCTATAGATCTTTTGAACACTATTGGGGCGAAACTTGCTCAGATACTGGGATTTTCATCCTGAAAGGCGACTACATAAAGAGAGATTCTCAGCAATATTTATACCTGTCTGGAATAAGTGCATGACCGTACAAAATGTCGCCAATGATTTCCGAGCCACTGGTATCTATCTTTTTGCGCCAGATGTTGTACCAGAAACAACCTTTGCTCGAAGTTTTGTCACTGAACGTCCACTGGAACAACAGGAGTCAGAAATACCAGCAGCAACTCATTCACAAATTACAACTTTACAAATTACAACATCTATATTTGGTATAGAAAATAAGGCATTTGGCTTCCAGCCTTCAACATCTCAATCGACTACAACAGAGTGATGACAATCCGGGTGCCAGGACAAGTGGAGTACAAATAAAAAATACTGGTAAGATAACAAGCCCATTCGCAACTATTCTGAGCACACCGAAGAAAGTAGCATGCGAGAAACGGATAATCCGCAAAAAGCATTAAATTATAAAGCAGTCACACTTACAAAGAAATTCTTTGTGAAAGTAACCAAAGAGAGCGAAGAAGAAAGATACAAAAAGGACAATAATAAAGGAATGGGAAATAAGAATCTAACCTCTAAAAGGAAAAACATTAAGGAGGAAAGTATTGAGAAAACGAAAACAGTTAGCTTGAAAACGACCAATATCTCCAAGTCGAGACATGATGTTAATAAGGATTGGTACTGTTTTATCTGTGAATGAGCTGAAGCATTTGATATGAGACAGTGTGCATCATGTTCATGAAGTTTGTGTGGGCCTCACTGCCTCTGATAAAGATGTTCTTGTATGCCCTAAATGTTTGGAATAGTCAGATTTTTTCTGTGACACACTTTCAGGTTTTCAGAAGTTTATTGTCACTATTGTTTACAAATACGATTGTTCAGGTATTCGAGTTCATGTAATTGTTGCTTCTATTCATTTCACTTTATGTTTTTGTGATATTAACTCTGTTTCCTAATTTGATGAGTTAATTGAAATGCATTCTCTTTGGGCTCTATTACCCTACGGCATGGGCCATATTAACAGACTACTCTGGAAATAAGGCCCAGTTGTAAAGATTTGCTAAATTTGGAATAACAGGGAAACATTTTGATATATCAGTCTGTTCTTTTTGTATTTAGTTACATAAATAAACCTCTTTAGACATTACCTCATTAAAGTATTTCTAAACCAACTTCGGTAGCGGTCATAATAAAAGATCCGTTAGGTGGGCCTTAATACCCACAGGGACCTTATTTTATGTATCTACTAATTGTACGTATGTAATATAGCTTTTATATTGTATACATATTCTATATGTGTTTGTATTCTATAAGTGTGGGACTGAAGTTGGATGGTCTATGGCGAGTCCTCGGCCTCACTTCATTTCACCCCTTTGATCTGATTACCTGGTTCGGTTTTTTCCGAGGTTTTCCCCGACCAAAAGGCAAATGTCGCGTAATCTTTTGGCGAATCCTCGGACCTCACCTCATCTCACTACATATCGCTAAATTATTGTAAAAAAGTGTAGAAAATTGCAAAACCGTAAAACTGTAAAAATTGTAAAATAATTGTAAAAATTGTAATTGTAATATTGTAAAATTTTGACTTGTTCCACATCTTAAAGCTTCATTGCTCATGTAAGATCTATGGAATATAATAAATGAAATGAAAAAAAGTGTGTTGTATAACTGGTACGCATGTGATGTACATGTTATATGTAAGCCTATGAATTGTAGGAATTGTACTCTGTGATGCTTATATCGTACGTATGTGTCATGGATTATACGTATGTAATATATGCAGGTTATATATATTATATATTATATAAATGAAAAATGATAAATATTGTGCAAGTAGATACAATTCAAAGACTACAGGGAATATATTTAGTTCTAAATCTCTATGCATTTTATTTGTATCTTGCATTTTTTGTATTTTATTCTTACAGAGGAATTTAGTGTTGTTATATTTATCATACCAACATTTTGATGATAATTATTTTCTTAATTATTCTTCTTTGCTGTAGTTTAGTGAGTTTTCAGGTAGTTCTACAACATCTTATCCACGAAGTAGTAAAATACGATATAAAATGGGGGAAACATATCCACTGATATATGAGTCATAATCTGAGATAAAAAAAAAAACATAAAAATAAACAGTTTCATTGTAGGTTTGTAAATCTGTCTAATTAAGATCTTTAACTGTGATCCCCATTTCAGGGCAGAAAGCAGAAAATATTCCGGCCGGATGTTAAAGCTCGCAGTCAGCTCACAATTAGACCAGCTCTCACGGCTTTGTGGGTACCGACGACATGTGGCAGGAATCTCGAATTCCGACTTCAGTGCAAAGACGACGGCTTTCAGAGGAAAATAATTAGGCCTACATGCATACGTCAAAATAAATACATTTTCAGTTGACAGCAGAATTGCAGCTTACATTTCGGGACCGGTTCATGGCTCTCTTCCCAGGTTCCGAGCTTATTCTAACGGGCTGCAAAACAGGCCCAATTAATAGTTTTTGGGCCATCGTTATCACTATCGTGCTTTCCGTTGTGGTTCAAGTGGTAGCGTTTCTGACTAAATATCTAGCGTACCCGGGTTTGAATTTTGGTAGAAAAATAGATATTCATCTATTCTACCTTCATCGGGAATTGGATAGGCCAATGTCTATTTCTTTCTTCCTTGTTTTGTTTTCTCTGAACCAGTGGCCTTCATTAATTAATTAATTCATTCATCCATCCATCCATCAATTCATTCATTCATTCATCCATCCATCAATTCATTCATTCATCCATCCATTAATTAATTCATTAATTCATCCATCCATTAATTAATTAATCAATTAATTGATTAATTAATTCGTTCATTCATCCACCCATCAATTCATTCATTCATTCATTCATTCATTCATTCATTCATTCAATCATTCATTCATTCATTCATCCATCCATCCATTCATTCATCCATCCATTCATTAATTCATCCATCCATTAATTAATTCATTCATTAATTCATCCATCCATCCATCTATTAATTAATTAATTCATTAATTCATCCATCCATCAATTAATTCATTAATTAATCCATCCATCCATTAATTAATTAATCAATTAATTAATTAATCCATTCATTCATTCGTTCATTCATCCATCCATCAATTCATTCATTCATCCATCCATCAATTCATTCATTCATCCATCCATTAATTAATTCATTAATTCATCCATCCATCCACTAATTCATTAATTCATCCATCCATCCATTAATTAATTAATTAATTCATTAATTCATCCATCCATCCATCCATTAATTAATTCATTAATTAATTCCTCCATTAATTAATTAATTTGTTAATTAATTCATATATCCTTCCATCAATCAATCAATCCATTCATTCATTCATCCATCCATTAATTAATTAATTCATTCATCCATTAATTAATTAATTCATTAATTCATTCATCCATTCATTAATTCATTCATTCATCCATTCATCCATTAATTAATTAATTAATTCAGTCATTAATTCATTCATTCATAGTTTTCTAACCAAGGACAGGTTTTTCACTGCAAACCCTATTCAATCTTTCCTATTTTCAGCCTTCGTCTTAGTCTCCTCATATGATACATATTATATATTATACACTCTGTTCTGTATTTATGATATGGTCTGTTCCGTATTACCATATAAATTTCTACTTGACCATGTTATAGCATCTTCCGATGCATTTGAAATTTCAAAATTTGAAACGAAAATTATATCTTAATGTCGTCTATCATCTGATATCTTCTTCTGCCCCGAACTCTTCTCCCGTTCACTATTCCTTCCAGTGCATCCTTCAGCAGACAGCTTCTTCTCAACCAGTGACCCAGCCAATTCCTTTTTCTCTTTCTGATTAGTTTCAGCATCGTTTTTTCTTCATCCACTCTTTCCAACACAACTTCATTTCTTATTCTGTCTTCACACGCCCCATTCTTCTCCCTATCCCCATTTCAAATGCTTCTAATCGCTTCTCTTCACTTAATTGTAATGTCCTTGTTTCTGACCCAAACAATGTCACACTCCACACAAAGCACTTCACTCGACTCTTCCTCAGTTCTTTTTCCAGAGGTCCGAAGAAGATGCTCGTTTTGTACAATTACTATTTTTTTGACGAATACGTTTTCCTTGCACCCAATATGGGCGCCTATTGCGAGATCAACACAAAATATGTGTGAATTAAAAAATGTAAGAATTTGAATTGATTAGGCTACTGTAATAACACTATGAGTCTCAGCCGACTTTCAACTTCAGAACACTAGCGAATTAAAGGAATTACACTTCTGAATAGTTCATTCTCTATTTGTAATATTTTTTTACCCTTGAAACTAAAGGAAAAGGGTATTTCACTATCAATTTCAAATTAATGTAACTTTGAAAGTACTGAGATTAGGACACATGTTTTATATGACATTTTTTGCTCAGAATGTCTTCGAAAATAAGCTCCGTAAGGGATGATTCATCCTCGTGAATCACTCTGTATGTAAATAAAAGAAGAAAGGCTGACCTATGTAAAATGATGTTTTCTTTATTCCCGAAATAAAATTGTTCGATGTGTAAACAATATCCCTAAAACGTGTAATGCTTTTCATAATTTTACAGAATTTCAACCGTTTGCTACGGATAATCTGAAAGATTGGCAAGGAAACATCGCGATCTTCACAAAAGTGCGTTTTGATCCATCCCTTATAATTTAGGAGTTAAGATTATGTTTGACTTACACAAATGCAATGCTGAAAGTATGACGCAGTAACCTTAATGACTGCAAACATGTGCCGCCGCGCACAGATAAACATGTCTACAGGAAGCAGTCGCGCAGAATATATGAGACTTTACAGGAAAAGAAAACGTGGAGAGAAAGACTAATGCCGAGTAAGTAGAGGAAGCGCAAAGAAAGCTTGCCCATTTGACTGATGCGCAGAGAACGATATTCGGTCCTCGTGCCGTCATGCTCGTTACAGGGCTGCTATGAATCACGTAATGCTGATTACAGGGCGCATTCGAAAGCGCGGTCTTGAGCTGTTCGTATCGTGAAATGTACGAGTATTGTGCAGAGCGGGCAGAAGCCAGCGTATGCGTTACGTATTCTGCGTTTTATCCCTCATATCAGGATTTTTATAGAGTTCAAAGTGTGTTTGTAAAAAAACAGAGTTCTATATAACATTCTATGTACTTAACAATGCCCCCGTTGGCTCTAAATTAGGAAGTGCTAATGAAACGTTACACAGTCAAACTAGGGAATTATTTATAACGTTTATAAATGTATGAACAACGAAACGGGCTCCACTCGTAAAGTAAGAAGTATATACAGATTAAAATAAATCGACCATAGTACCACGCTAGTTATCGGAACATTTTAATAAAATCACATAGTATTAGTTATTAGTATTTTATTACAATGTCAAATATCAATTATTACACGATCACATATTTCTTATAACATCTTTGTAATTTCATTCAGTGATTTTATGTGTAAAAGAATTCGTGCTTCTGTATTTTCAACAATGTTATGTTACTAGTTACTCTACAACAAGGTTTAGGTTCCGTTACATGCGTTGTGATAAATCTCACTCGAAACATCAATCCAGCAGACGACTGAGAACTGACGACAGTTTGCCAATCGAATCGAAGCGAGGTCGAGTGCACCCGAACGTTTCCGAAAGTTCGCGCAGCTTTCCGTGGCAAGCTCTTCTTGCATCTACTCTACATGAATATAAACATCAATAATTTTAATGCCAAAGTACAGTTGTTTCAATACAAAACCTAATATTTAACGTCATTCATATTAATCCTCGAACCAAGGTGTCCTAATAATTTGTCTTCTATACTTCCTCCGCCATCTTTTTATTTCTATCTTTCCCTCCTTAATCCGTTTCCTGTTTTCTTCGTTTCTCTACTTTCTATCTCGTTTTGTCCTCTTCTTGTTTCAGTATTTATTTTTCTTCGGAAAACGTATTATGTGTCTTTCTTGTGTTAAATTTTATATTACCTTGTTAACATGTTTCAGCCTGCTATTGGCCATCTTCAGAACTGGTAAAATTTAACACGTGAAAGACACATAATACATTTTCCGAAGTGATATAGTGCCAAAAGTTGTGTAATCAAGATGTATTTATTTTTTCTCTATTTTCTTATTTCCATCTGAGCCAGTGTCATGTATATTGTCTGCATAGACCACTTGATTATCCGACACAATTTATTTATTCTGAATTCCAAGTACTAAAAATTGAGCAAATATATAAACATACAGTACTAATTTATTTTCACAAAAATGGAATAAATTTTATAACTGAAAAACATATACATAACACCAGAAGAAATGTCCCAACTATTTTAGCGGAACCTAAATGCCACACTACAGCTGGATTAAGACACGGTAGGAATTATGAATCAAGACTATACAACTCAGTACTGAAAAATAATCCAGATCTAAGCAATTTACACATTCTCAAGTTTAAAAATAAAGTGAAAATGTTTGTATGATATTTGATAAATTTTATTATTATTTTAAGTGTTCTAGCATTATATGTTACTAATATTTATTGTGTTTACCTGATGCACGTAACCTATAAGATAAAACATTGTAATAAATATAAATAGATCATTTTCTTAATTAATAACAATGTATATCTCCAATAAATGATTTCTTAGCATCGCCACAGATACACTTGATTGTACTTGTCACTAGAGAGTTCTTGAAATTTATATTTTCCCCGCCATTCATAAAATATTTTGATATGATATCTCTTGCACAAAAGGGGAGATCTATAACTGAAACTTGATTAATATATATCAGTGTTATTTGTATTTATCCTGGTAATAATGAACAGTTTGACTCGTAGGCGTTTTGTTTTTAAGCATTAACTTCCCATGATTGTATGAGAAGATTCGAAGAGAACGGTAGTTACGTAGACCTTCGGCTCCCCCCTACTACCAATAATGCATAACACAACGTCAATACGGCGGTTGCTGTCGTCTGCGATACAACGAACTTTTCTGCTTTTCTGTTGATTTTCGAGTTTGGCATTTTTTCCGGTTATTATATGCTTATTTAAGTTGTGTTAACTCTCGCTAGTGGTTTTATATTTTATTTTATCCGTCTTAGCATTTATTTTATTATTGTAAATATTTTTGTTTTATTACTAATATTATTATTATTATTATTATTATTATTATTATTATTATTATTATTATTATTATTATTATTATTATTAATAAATTAATTTTTACTACTATTTTTGTATCATCTTCGTCACAGTTATTCTATTATTATTATTATTATTATTATTATTATTATTATTATTATTATTATTAGTCTCGGTTCTCTTATCTATACTCTAACCACGACGTAAATACCAGATCAGTTATCTGTGGCACGCTAAGTATACCTATACATAGAACATCTTGTTATTCATCATCTTTTACAGTATCCACCTCGTGTCAATGGAATTCCTTGTCACGAAGTATTTGGGGTTGCAAGACAATAAACACCTTTAGAAACAGCTTAAAAGTTAACCTTATTAGCATTTCACTCCACTCATACTGATTTAAACTATCTCTTTCTCTTTCTATTATCTAATATTATTTGAAATATATTAACATTCTATGTATTTTAGCTTAATTCTGCTACACAATTTATTTCAGTGTTTAATTAATAGTTCATAGTATTTTGTTGTTTAATTCGTAAATAACTCTTGAATACATGTAACTCTCATCTAAATCAAATTGTTGAATTCTTTGTAAGTTCATGCATATGTATATACACTTTTTGCTGGTTGAGTGGAAGAGAAGGCCTTACGGCCTTAACTCTGCCAGCTAAAATAAATTATTATTATTATTATTATTATTATTATTATTATTATTATTATTATTATTATTATTATTATTTCTATCATCAACATAATTATTGATCTCTGTAAAATTTATGTAGACTACTGGATTGTACCCGAGCACGAGCATATGCTCATTTCGGGTATCTATTCATACGCATTCATTTCAAATGTAAATTGTGAATAAATTTGAATTTGAATTTGGATATTGTTTGCTTAATACGATAGAATAAAATAAAGCAACTGAAACTCACAACGTTTGTGATGTGACTGTACCCGCTCGAAAAGTGCACAATGCAAAATTAAATATATCTTGGATGGTCAAAGTAATTCGCATGCTTTACAGGTCTAACATACTACTGAGCATAAATTATATTCAGCGAGGACACGAGAGCGTAAATTTAGTGAATTTTAAGCATCGTTAAAGCCAAATGTCAACCTGTGATGCGTGAACCGGGGACTCTACTTTCCACAGCCTTACGTTACAAATCATGGTTGTCATGAAATATGCCGATTCCGCCCAAATGCTTAGTAATGAAACATACATTATTTCTCCTGCGGCGTTGTCATGACTACCATTAATCACTCGGCAAAATTCGTGCAATGCCACGTAATCTAACGTGTGGTAGCAACTTATAACGTGGAATAATGTAGGCCTATACAAAACGAGTTGATGCCAGTAATTTACTTATCCAAACAATTTGTTGCCCACAGGTTATGTATGATCATTTCCATCATCGTAAATGCGAGCAAGGGAAGTCAAAATATATAAAGGTACATAGAGACCAGATGTTGTGTAAACGACAAGGAATCATTTTTCATAGACTGTCAGTATATTGTATGGTGCAATATAAGGTCCAATGAAGTTAATAATTACCTATACAAGACAGCCAAAATGCATTTATCTCATACACTTGTAATATATTTAGTGTCTTGATTTTTTGTTAGCAAAATTAGAAGTTCGAGTCCCGAAACTTCAACACAGTCTCCAGATCAGATATTGCAAATTCTGCAATGAATGTTTAGCACTATCGATATCCCGCGTATGATATGAAGTGAAATATAAAAAAAAATTGAAGATTGGTGTTCCACGAAAAATGTTGAAATCGTGTCGAACTTATTTTTGTTAATGTTTATAATAAATAAAATCAATTTAATTTAATGTGTGGTTCACATTACGTAACCAGTTAGGTAATACCAGTATCATTACTTTATTTTTTATTTTATTTAAATCCACCACCAACAGAAGCAGGCTTCCAATTACAGGTGGCTTACACAGATACAGAGGTGTGAAAATTATTTGAATAATCTTAATTTTAAAGGTTTTTTAATAGTTCCTTCACAAATATTAATTGAATTGATGAATATTGGTATATATTACTATACTGATGTAGGATATATTTACTACTAACAATGCCGGAAAGCATTGTTGTACATTGGTATTTTTCTTATTTTACAATTGTTATGGGAATTCAGAAATTATTATATTATGTTGGCGGAATTGGAAACATAAAAAATTAATTAATAAATGCTTTAAAAAAATTGTTCTTTGCGTTTACATTGTTGTGAAGGTTCAAATGAACGTATACATCTGTTTTGTGCATATATGATGTTTCCAATTCCGCCAACATAATATAATAATTTCTGAATTCCCATAACAATTGTAAAATAAGAAAAATACCAATGTACAACAATGCTTTCCGGCATTGTTAGTAGTAAATATATCCTACATCAGTATAGTAATATATACCAATATTCATCAATTCAATTAATATTTGTGAAGGAACTATTAAAAAAACCTTTAAAACTAAGATTATTCTAATAATTTTCACACCTCTGTACATACACAAAATACATAATAAGAAAAAAAAAAACAAACAAACAACATAAACGAAAGAAAGAAAATACATAGCCTAACGGTAATAGATGCTAGAATATAATATTGCAGTTAATATAGTGCCAAATGTCAATATAATGATGCAAAATTATTTAAAAACTAGAGTAAAAACATTATAATACACTTCTTCATAATTTAAATGTATAAGGAAATAGGCTACAATTCCTTTTAATATTGTATGAAATTTTTCAACTGTTAAACTGAAATCTAATTGAGAATCACAGTTTAAAGACAGAGAGTTGTAAGTATTACACATAACAAACAATGGAGAGTTCTTGAAGAAAACAATTCTAGGAATAGGAATAATAAAAGGTTGCCTATGACGTAATTCTGTTCTTTTTACATTGAACTGAAGGAATTTAAGAAAATCACAGTTATTCAAAACAGTCTTATAGAGTAAAATTTGACTATTTATTAATCGTCGAGATTTTAAAGTTTTATAATTAAATTAAAAAAGTAACTGATTATATGAAATTTGCTTGTCATAAGACAATACGTGATTTTTTTAAAATATAAATAACGTAAAAATCTTTTCTGTATCCTTTCTATTTGCATCTGATGGGACTGGAACTGAGGTGACCATATTACAGACGCATACTCTAGCTTACTCCTAACTATAGTTTTATATAGAGTATCAATAGTATTTATACTTTTTAATTCTTTTGTATTTCTGATTATAAACCCTAATTTTCTATATGAAACTAGTTGCGTAATAGAAATATTATTACTCATTTAGTTGCGTAATGAATGTGTTTACAACTCTTTTATTATTGATGAAAAGTTCTCATTACATAATCAAAATGGATAAAACGTATTGCATTTATCTCCTTCCAAATTTCCATCAATTATACAACTTGATTACACACGTTTAATACTTCATACCACTTTAGAATTTTGGTTGTAATACCAACTTTCTAGTGTTAAAATGAAAACTAGGTGATAAATTTCCTAGTTGACTAGTTTCAACTTCCTGTCAGTTGTCTTCAGAACTAGTAAGGTCCTTACTTCTTCTGGTTTCTTCAGTTGTTTTGCTAGGGGGTGCGTTTGTGTTTGGTAGTGCGGAGTCAAATAATATGGTGTGTGTTCTGAAATTTAGTTGTGTATTGAGGATGTGTTGTGGGTTTGTTTTTTGTGTGTGGTATTTCGTACTGTTCTACTATATTTAATTTCTGTTTTTTTCCGTCGTATATATAGGATTTCCATGTCTGTTTCTATGTTGCTGTGGCCGTGGTTGGTGTTTGTAATGTGTTCTGCGCATGTGGAAGTAACTGACGCGAAGTCGAAACAAATCACCTAGGTAATTTACCACTTAGTTTTCACTTTAACACCAGAAAGTTGTTGTTATAACTAAATTCTAAAGTTTCATCAACCTTAAATTATTACCATAAGAAATCGATATGAACTAACTGCAGAAGATCAAGCATGGAACTATAATTAATTAAGTGTATAATCGAACAAGCTCTAATGAACAACTTTATAAGGAGCTTACTGAGAGCCTGGAGTTCTGCACTTGCAGGCCAAACGACTTATTGGGGAACCAAAATATAATTTAACTGAACAACTCCTAGCTCTGGAAATGAAAAGCTTAAGATGGGCAACAAGTCTCCTGATTGGACACTGTCATCTGAATAAAAACCTACGTGTATTGGGCCTTAGAGTGGATACAATCTGTAGAAAATATGGGATGGATGTTGAGTCACCACCTCACATTCTGCTGGACTGTCCAGGTTTTAAGCCACATCAGACATCGATACCTCAGGCAACACAATACAGTATGTTGCCTGCAGAGGGGATCCAGGAAATCAAAACCCAGCAACATCGCGAAGGTGGTCAGCACTGCGGCCCCCTGGGTTGATTCCTAGTCTATGGGGCGCACAATGGACTATTCGTGCGTAAATGCTTTAGTAGATGTCCATGCATTCACTTAGAAAGGGGTAAAAGAGAATAGACAGACAGACAGACAGACGGACGGACGGTCGGACGGACGGATGGATGGATGGATGGATGGATGGATGGATGGATGGATGGATGGATGGATCGATAGATAGATAGATAGATAGATAGATAGATAGATAGATAGATAGATAGATAGATAGATAGATAGATAGATAGATAGATAGATAGATAGATAGATAGATAGATAGATAGATAGATAGATAGATAGATAGATACATAGATAGATAGATAGATAGATAGATAGATAGATAGATAGATAGATAGATAGATAGATAGATAGATAGATAGATAGATAGAAATGTTATGTTTTATTTAACGACGCTCGCAACTGCAGTGGTTATATTAGCGTCGCCGGATGTGCCGGAATTTTGTCCCGCAGGAGTTCTTTTACATGCCAGTAAATCTACTGACATGAGCCTGTCACATTTAAGCACACTTAAATGCCATCGACCTGGCCCGGGATCGAACCCGCAACCTTGGGCATAGAAGGCCAGCTAGAAAGATAGATAGATGGATAGATGGATGGATGGATGGATGGATGGATGGATAGATAGATAGATAGATAGATAGATAGATAGATAGATAGATAGATAGATAGATAGATAGATAGATAGATAGATAGATAGATAGATAGATAGATAGATAGATAGATAGATAGATAGATAGATAGATAGATAGATAGATAGACGGATAGATAGACGGATAGATAGATGGATGGATGGATGGATGGATGGATGGATGGATGGATGGATGGATGGATGGATAGATAGATAGATAGATAGATAGATAGATAGATAGATAGATAGATAGATAGATAGATAGACATAGATACACAGATAGATAGATAGATAGATAGATAGATAGATAGATAGATAGATAGATAGATAGATAGATAGATAGATAGATAGATAGATAGATGGATAGATGGATAGATGGATAGATGGATAGATGGATGGATGGATGGATGGATGGATGGATGGATGGATGGATGGATGGATAGATAGATAGATAGATAGATAGATAGATAGATAGATAGATAGATAGATAGATAGATAGATAGATAGATAGATAGATAGATAGATAGATAGATAGATAGATAGATAGATAGATAGATAGATAGATAGATAGATAGATAGACAGAGAGACAGACAGATGGATGGATGGATGGATGGATGGATGGATGGATGGATGGATGGATGGATGGATGGATGGATGGATGGATGGATGGATGGATGGATAGATAGATAGATAGATAGATAGATAGATAGATAGATAGATAGATAGATAGATAGATAGATAGATAGATAGATAGATAGATAGATAGATAGATAGTTATCACGAATTTTAAGGAACTCGGAGGTTCATTGCCGTCCTCACATAAGCCCGCCATCGGGCTCTATCCTGAACAAGATTAATCCAGTTTCTACAATCAAACCCCATATTCATTCATTCATTCATTCATATACTTATTGATTTTCGTACTTATTTATTTATTTATTTAGCTAGCTAGTTAGAGTACAAATTAAAATTATAAAACAAAAATGTTTCTAGCCACTACCGTAAGAGCCAGACTCGTGTACGGTGTGGTCTTAGCCAATAATAAAACATAACATTTACAAAGACAGTTTATTAAATACAGTAATTAACTTAATGCAAATCGATAAATAACACACAACAGCAAGAAAAGGAAGAAAGAGAAAAAGAGAGAAAAAAAAACACATTTAATATAAATTGATAATCAGACAGAAGCCAGTGATATTCAATAAAAATATGAATATAGTCGACAGAAATAAAAAGGTGAAAAATACATACATTTATTAATATTATATATCATGAATAATTTTATAAATTTTCTAAAAGGATCGATTTTAAAATATTTCAAATTTGGAAAATGGTTTGTAATTTTATTTTAAAGTCTTCGGCCGAAACTACCACCATGTTTAAGTGGTGCAATTGTATGATATTTAGGCTCAATTAATGGGAAAGTGACTTTTGCCTTCGAGTACATCTCTCAAACCCATTTTAATATTATCCTCCTATCTACGTCTCGGCCTCCCCAAAGGTCTTTTTTCTTGCAGCCTCCCAATTAACGCTCTATAAGCATTTCTGGAAAATAAATAAATAGATAAACAAATGAATAAATAAATATATGAAGTAAAGAGAAACAGATCGTAATAACCAAATTCATCTTCAGATGTTTTACGTCAAAATAGTGATTCGGACCTGTTGCGCGGTTTTGAACAATTTGTGATGAGGAAAATCTCTATCTGTATATTGTGGGAATTATAGAGAAAGTTGGAGACCTAAGAGACAGAACGTAATTATGATTCCGAATATACAGCGCAGTATTTGTCTGTTTCGTATAATGGATCACTCTTTGGATCCACGAAATATCCAGATACGCAATACGTTTCTTCATTAAAAAATCCAGTCTCTTTGTATTTCTTTCTGATTCATTCTTGCACGTAATATAATCTTCATAGGCCTATCCTTTACTTGGTTCTTTAACGCTGTTCCTTGTATAGTGGGCATACTTAAGGCTAACCACACTGAAAATAAATTTATGGCTTATGTGGAAATTTTTCTATTCCTAGAACGTTGACAAACGTTTCGGACTTCCCAAATATTTTAACTCAAAAATGTGCTTGCAGACTTTCGTAGAAATACGATTATTTGATCTCTTCTAATACGGAGTATCGCTTTCTGTCCTTCCCTGTAAGAAACCTGTAGAACAAGAGCAATTATTGATGGTTGTACTCCCTTATTATTAAGGTTCGCAATAAAACTACAACATACAAGCGAACATCATGTTACCACTGCGCCAAAAACTCGTTACTGTAACTACAAATTGTTTTTGCGCGTTTCCATGTTAAATTCTAAGAATTAACTGTTGACGTTCCCAACATTCTATAAATAATTGTTCTAAATGAGAGACAAAGCAATGATGGGTTATTCAGAAGAGGTCTGAAATGGATATTTTCTGTTTTTTGTTAAATATAAAAATCACGACTCTTAGAGACATTTCCAAGGTTGTATTTTTTTGGATACGATTACTTCTCTTATTAGGTTTCATTTTTACTTTTTATTGTATAAATTATAAAGAGAAGTTGGTATGCTGCAAAAAATATTTTCTATATTTTCATCAGTGATATAACGAGAAAAATGAGAAAATCTCTTGTGATATTTAATAAGACTATTTCGAGAAAAAATGGGAGTATAAGGGTACAGTACATCAGTTATTCATAGATTTCAAAAAGGCATATGACTCGGTTAAGAGGGAAGTATTATATGATATTCTTATTGAATTTGGTATTCCCAAGAAACTAGTTCGATTAATTAAAATGTGTCTTAGTGAATCTTACAGCAGAGTCCGTATAAGCCAGTTTCTATCTGATGCTTTTCCAATTCACTGCGGGCTAAAGCAGGGAGATGCACTATCACCTTTACTTTTTAACTTCGCTCTAGAATATGCCATTAGGAAAGTTCAGGATAACTGAGAGGGTTTGGAATTGAATGGGTTGCATAAGCTTCTTGTCTATGCGGATGACGTGAATATGTTAGGAGAAAATCCACAAACGATTAGGGAAAACGCGGAAATACTACTTAAAGCAAGTAAATCCCGAAAAGACAAAGTATATGATTATGTCTCGTGATCAGAATATTTTACGAAATGGAACTATAAAAGTCGGAGATTTAACCTTCGAAGAGGTGGAAAAATTCAAATATCTTGGAGCAACAATAACAAATGTAAATGACACTCGGGAGGAAATTAAACATAAAATAAATATGGGAAATGCCTGTTATTATTCGGTTGAGAAGCTTTTGTCATCTAGTCTGCTGTCAAAAAATCTGAAAGTTAGAATTTATGAAACAGTCATATTACCTGTTGTTCTGTATGGCTGTGAAACTTGGACTCTCACTTTGATAGAGGAACAGAGATTGAGGGTTTTTGAGAATAAGGTTCTTAGGAAAATATTTGGGGCTAAGAGGGATGAAGTTACAGGAGAATGGAGAAAGTTACACAACGCAGAGCTGCACGCATTGTATCCTTCACCTGACATAATTAGGAACATTAAATCCAGACATTTGAGATGAGCAGGGCATGTAGCACGTATGGGCGAATCCAGAAATGCATAATAGAGTGTTAGTTGGGAGGCCAGAGGGGAGAAGACCTTTGGGGAGACCGAGACGTAGATGGGAAGATAATATTAAGATGGATTTGAGGGAGGTGGGATATGATGGTGAGGACTGGATTGATCTTGCTCAGGATAGGGACCAATGGTGGGCTTATGTGAGGGCGGCAATGAACCTTCGGGTTCCTTAAAAGCCAGTAAGTAAGTAAGTATGTAAGTATTTTACCAATAGAATACAAGAGGTACCAAATTAATTGATTCTGTTTTAATATGTTTTATTTTGTGAAGTATGTGTGATGTACAGTAAGGTTCTAAAGTCTTGTTCCCCCCCCCCCCCGTTTGTATGATGATGTGCATCCATTTTGAACATGTCATAGCAGATGTGTGACAATGGTTGATACTCTACGTTCCAGCTTGTTTAGTGATCCAGAACATCATTTTCACGGCACAAAATGATGCGGCGCCATGTCCTGTGTGAAAGTTTCTCCAGCAAAGGCGGTGTGATTTCCTTCTGGGGAATAATTAAGCAGCGTGTCTCGAAACATCGATACCAGACAAATAAAGATCTGAAGCACGCTGTTAGGGAGACATCACGGCTGCGGTACAGGCGAAAGATGGTGACATGTTGGGCAGAGTGTAGGAGTAATTGGACTATGGCCTAGACCAGGCCTGCACAAGATTTGCGCTCTCCGAGCCGGCTCACAGCTCGTGAGCGGAATGCAGATATTAGCTGCGCTCTGCATAAGGGTGGACTGGAAGAAGGGGTGATCTCGTACAAAATATACACAAAAGGGAAGTACTATTACGAGTGCTTATGAAATGAATTCCCGTTCAATGTTTGCGAAACTATCTTGGACTATTATTAATTAATAAAGAAATATTTATTTTAGAGAAGTAATAGAAATTCTATAGCTACTTAAATGTACAATATCATTTTGTTATATTTTTATTTATCAGTACATCAAAACGAGGTTTTATGCTGTTGGCAGCTGAAAGGAACAGTAGCCTACTGATCATAATGAAACATCAGTTACAGATGTTCGATGTCTACCTTTATTAAAGTTGAATATAGAAAACAGTTGCTCACAAATATAGGTAAATGTTGAGCCAAACATAGCAGTCATTTTCACAGCCAGTCTGTGTAGTCGTGGATATTATTGCTAATGTTTAGTCTTGTAAATCTCAACCAGGCTAATAGTATTATTGAAACGATCTTCAGCCCTTAGGTCACATTGAAGATCAATAAGTTCGAGCTGTAAATCGTTAAATGTTAAATGTTATGTTCCGTCTTTTAGATTTCTCCATACTGTACTGTAGCAGTAGGTAAGCAACGTGAAACAGTTACTGGGAATAGGCCTACACACTGCACTCCACTAGATAACTGAGTGGTCGTTTCCCTCTCCTCTACCTATAGCATTCTGACGTATCTTCCTCTCCGTTTCGGCGAGCGGTAAACACTGCTCTCCCGCTCCGAAGGAGCACGCGCGCTCGTTGAGCGCTGCTCGTGCAGGTATTGCCTAGATGTTTGCCTGTGGCCAGAGGTTCATATATCGAGAAATTTTAAGATATGAAACAAAACGTGGAGCTATTACCTGTCTATTGGCATTTATTCCGTTGCTATAACATTGACGGCTGATTTCATCAACCTCCGTTAAATATGGTATAGCCTAACAAGAGTTTTACTTAAAAAACATGTAATATTTAACAGTCATTTAAATATTACGTGTTTCATCAACAGCCGTAACCCCATGAAACTAGTCACAGATATTCAAGTCGGGGGACCTCGGTGGCCACTTGCAGAAGACGTTTTGGTCTCCAACGCGTCCAATCCACCGTCCTGCCAGTTGTTTGGTAAGATAGTCACGGACATTTGCTACAACGCAATAATGCAAAAATAAAAGACTGGCAAACCCAAACGAAATTCATATTATTAACAGCTTCCATTCGTTTCTGCTGCCATCAATTGTTTTGCCGCCAATTAGACATACCGCAGTATTTAAAACAGGAATTGTTTGAGTCGTCTTTTCTTATGATACTAGTATAAAGTTCTTGATGTAACACCGTTACAAAATTATAGTCGTTTGTAATCACGATGGGTTTCTGTAAACATACTGTACAATTATAGAAGTAATTAAAGAAGTCTGATATCCACGAAGATCGCAGTGTATCTGAGAGTTTTATTATTTACAGAAATTTGCCTTAAATTTAAAACTGTTTAGAAAATTATGTTAGGATATAATTATATTGGACTAATAGCATAGAAAATCAGTTTCAATGCTCTTTATTCTACAACAAAACTCTCAGGATGACAGTTATCAAACTTCTGCTCTCCTGCGGTGCGGTAATGTCAATTAATAATAATAATAATAATAATAATAATAATAATAATAATAATAATAATAATAATAATAATAATAATAATAATAATAATAATAATGGTTTATTTTAACTGGCAGAGTTAAGGCCATTCGGTTTTCTCTTCCACTCAACCAGTATGATAAAAATTACTACAATGCTATGAATATAACATAATTAATACAATACAATTCAAAGCAATACAATACTACAAATACAAGACAATATAATACATAATTAATATAAGACAATGACAATTCTTTTCGTCTTCACAACACCAATAAAATAATTATGTAATAATAATAATAATAATAATAATAATAATAATAATAATGATAGTCATACCTAAATTAAATTAAATCATTAAGCTCAATCACAAGTATAACTTCAATTTGACTGCGCCCGTAAGAAATCGTTTAGCCTTTTCTTGAAAGTGGTTATTGTCTGGCAGCCCCTAATCTAGTGAGGTAGAGAATTCCATTCACGGGGGATTGAGGCAGTAAAAGAGGATGAATAGTGGAATTGCTAGGATTTGGCTCTCCTGTGACCTGGTGTTTAGATTGTGACTGGAGGATAAGTAGTTAAATCGGGAACGAATTAATGATATTATAGATATTAAAAACGTTAAGAAAATACGACTAATTATTATAAATAAAATAAATTCTTATTGTTGCCTTATAGATATAGAGCAATCTAATGAATGATGCAGGATGTGATCTTCATTCACAGGAAATCAAGATTGAAAGAACAGCGCTGATGATTTATGATGTCAGATATATTACTGCATTAAGTTTAGTACTTAATAATAATAATAATAATAATAATAATAATAATAATAATAATAATAATAATAATAGAAACGATGGCAAACATTATAGCTGTTTTGAAGGACTGTGACTGCACATTCAAAGAAATTAAACGACATAAACTGATTATTCATTTGAATGATTGGAACAGTCAACGTAATGAAGACTTACGTCCACGGATCTAATTTCAAAACAGGAAGGCGCGTTTGAACATCTGCCGTCTGCGAGTAACGGCTGACGTTTGAACTAAGTGCGAGGCCTCACGAAACTTGATCGATGAATAAGTGAGTTTATATTTCTGAGCGTTTATCATATAATCGTCACGAGATTATTAATACGTAGACTTAATAACAGGCCCTTAAGCTGCCATTACTTACAAATACCTGGGTTTCAATTTAATATTTTTCTTCTCCTCGACTGTTTGCACAAAGTTTGTTTTCATTTTATGAAATCGCTACCAACACTACCACTACTAGCAATATTCTCAATAAATTTTCGTCTCAAAAGTTAGGTTCGTTTTGTTAAGTGACCTGAATGAATTACTTTTCACGTCTGCAATATTAGCAATATGAATGACACTCGAGAGGAAATTAAACGCAGAATAAACAAATATTTATTTATTTAATCTGACTGGATAGGGGAAATGCCTGCTATTTTTCGGCTAAGAAGCTTTTGTCAACCAGTCTGCTTAAAAAAAACTGAAAGTTATAATTTACAAAACCGTTATATTACCGGTTGTTCTGTATGGTTGTGAAATTTGGACTCTTATTTCGAAAGAGGAACAGAAGTAAAGAGTGTTCGAGAATAAGGTGCTTAGGAAAATATTTGGAGCTAAGATGAAGTTACAGGAGAATGGAGAAAGTTACACAACCCAGAACTGTACGCATTGTATTCTTCACCTAACATAATTCATTCGTTCATTATGTTCTGCCCAAGGGAAGGTTTTTTACTGGAAACCCACATTCTCCAATCTTTTCTATTGTCTGTCTTCCTCTTAATCTCCTCATATGATCCATATATTTTAATATCGTTTATCATCTGATATCTTCTTCTGCTCCGAACTCTTCTCCCGTCTAACATAGAGGAGAGTCGGGTAGTATCGGACATCGGGTAATATCGGACAGTGCGTTTCTTTCATCTACCACCATATGGTAGTACCTGAATGACATGGTTACGTTTCTCTATGCGACATCACAGAAACGTAACCATGTCAATCAGGTACTATCATCGTGTGGCAGATGAAAGAAACTCACTGTCCGATATTACCCGATGTCCGATACTACCCGACTCTCCCCTAATATTAGGAACATTAAATCAAGACGTTTGAGATGGGCAAGGCATATAGAACGTATGGGTGAATACAGAAATGTATATAGACCGTTCATTGGAAAACCTGAGGGAAAAAAACCTTTTGGGAGACCGAGACGTAGATGGGAGGATAATATTAAAATGGATTTGAGGGAGGTGAGATATGATGATAGAGACTGGATTAATCTTGCACAGGATAGGGACCGATGGCGGGCTTATGTGAGGGCGGCAATGAACCTTCGGGTTCCTTAAAAGCCAGTAAGTAAGTAAGTACTACTAATTAGCAAAGACACGATGACATAACTACATGAGAAGAAAAGTAACGGGAAGACAATGAGAAATGGGAACTGCCCACAAATATTATTATTATTATTATTATTATTATTATTATTATTATTATTATTATTATTATTATTATTATTATTATCATCATCATCATTAGCTTTGCAAGCCTTGCAGGCTTTTTGCTTCACCACAAACAATGTTGTGTGAGATTACTCTTTGTATTCCCCTTGTTTCCTTGTAGTCCCATTATTCTGCTTGTAGTCCCCTTGTTCTCCTTGCATTACCCTTGTTCTCATTGTATTCTCCTCATTGTCCTATATTCTCATTGTGTGATCACAACCATATGTAGTTGTGCCTGAAGAAATGCAGCACAATAAAGCTATGCATCTGTGGATTTTTTTAATACGGAGATGTTAGCGAAAAGGGAAATGTGAAATGGATTGGTGGAGCGATGAGCGAAAAGTGAGAAAACCCGAGAAAACACTGAAGAGCTTGGCTTTATCCACCACAAATATAGCTCCACCATCGCTGGGGTTCGCGGTCTCGACAGCATGCGCTCGAGCGAATCATTTCCAGGCTTCCTTCTTCACAATCGAGGACCGATCGGCGAGCTCGGTCGGGCGTTTTCAAGAGAATGCAGAGGCTTAGTAATGATATCTCTGACAGGTTTATTTTTTATGATCTTCCAGATATTATCTGAAGCTCATTTTTAGGAGAGGTAACATCAAAGAAGCAAACATGAGACCGTAGCGAAAAAGACCTTTGGGGAGGCCGAGACGTAGATGGGAGGATAATATAAAAATTGATTAACCAAAAATGTATTTAAAAATAGGCTTAAGGATTTTACTAATAGACGGTAGTATATTATACACACTATTTAAAGGGTGTAATTGATATTTTGTGATTTTTAAGTGTTGTATCAATGAAGAAGTGTGTTGTGTCAGTGAAGTGTGAAGTGTGTTGTGTAAGTGAAGTGTGTTTGTATCAGTGAAGTTTTATAGTTTATAGTAGCAGAGCAAAGTATTTGAACAGTGAAATGTTTTTGAAGTGTTAGTTAAATCAGGATAGAATCAGTGAAATGTGTCGTAGTTCCAGTGCAGTGAGTTGACAGCGAAATAAGTGTAGTGCTGAAAGGTACTTGTGCAGGTATGAACATATCATACTCGTGGGTTTTAGTTCGAACTTAGGTTTAAGATACAAATTAGTCTTACTTTAAATGTTATTTTAAGTGGTCGTGCTTCATTTAATTTAGGATGCTCATTATTATTATTATTAATATTATTATTATTATTATTATTATTATTATTATTATTATTATTATTATTATTTAATTATTTACTGGCTTTTAAGGAACCCGGAGGTTCATTGCCGCCCACACATAAGCCCGCCATTGGTCGCTATCCTGAACAAGATTAATCTAGTATCTACCACCATATCCCACCTCCCTCAAATCCATTTTAATATTATCTTCCCACCTACGTCTCTGCCTCCCCAAAGGTCTTTTCCCCTCCGGCCCCTCAACTAACACTCTATATGCATTTCTTGATTCGCCCATACGTGCTACATGCCCTGCCATCTCAAACGTCTGGATTTAATGTTCCTAATTATGTCAGGGGAAGAATACAATATTTGCAAACTTTCTCCATTCTCCTGTAACTTCATCCCTCTTAGCCCCAAATATTTTCCTAAGCACCTTATTCTCAAACACCCTTAACCTATGTTCCTCTCTCAAAGTGAGAGTCCAAGTTTCACAACCATAAAGGACAACCGGTAATATAGGCCTAACTGTTTTATAAATTCTAACTTTCAGATTTTTTGACAGCAGACTGGATAATAAAAGCTTCTCAACCGAATAATAACAGGCATTTCCCATATTTTTTCTGTGTTTAATTTCCTCCCGAGTATCATTTATATTTGTTACTGTTGCTCCAAGATATTTGAACTTCCCCAACTCTTCAAAAGATAAATCTCCAATTTTTATATTTCCATTTCGTAGAATATTCTGGTCACGAGACATAATCATATTATTATTATTATTATTATTATTAGTAATATTATTATTTTCTTCTTTTTATTACTATTAATTATTACTAATTATTA
Organism: Periplaneta americana; assembly: GCF_040183065.1. NCBI lineage: Eukaryota > Metazoa > Arthropoda > Insecta > Blattodea > Blattidae > Periplaneta > Periplaneta americana. Next base: position 43,738,571 of record NC_091122.1, on the reverse strand, counting down.
TTGTATTATATTAATTTATTATTAATTTTATTGTATGTATTTTTATTAATTGTGTTTATTGTTAATTGTCATTATTAAGTGTAATTAGTTACCACAGTCATCGGGTATTTACCCATTTGCAGTGTGAATAAATACATACATAGGCCTACATACATGATTCTTAAAGTTCACAGAAAAAATTTTTTGTGAAACAACAGATGTAAGGGTTGCCTTTTGGTAGAATCCAAAAGAGATACCAAGTGATATACCAAGACTGCTGATAGAGTTAATTTACACGTTGTAAAACTATTTTCAGATGTATTTCCTTCCTTTAGATACTATGCTAAGATAGTGAAATAAGTGAATACTTACGAGGACTTCTGGGAAGTTAAATATATTAAAGGAAAAAATAACAGCTTATTGAAATGACCGTTTAGCACATTTATTTTATCCGCACTTCCACAGAGAGACAAGCTGAGGTATTGTAACTGATGGTAATTTTTATCCACGAGCGACTGAATTTCAGTCTCTCTCCCAATGATTTTGTATATTTTGTAGCCTTCAATATAAAAGTCCGGGATATAAACATATCCTCTTCATCTGCGTACAAACTGTAATCCGTGAAACCATGTTCCATTTTATCTACATTTCAAGAACACATGGGTCCCGAATTACCATTGAAGTGTAAACCAGCAGTGTTATCAAACATCGGCTGGGTTTGAAAATCTGTGGGAATTTTAAGGTCACCGCATTATAATCAGACAACTTCTAATTCCCCAACAACATGACTGACAGGAATATGTAGGCTTTAAAATCGTAACAACTGGCATCAGCAGGAATGTTTTCGAATGTTGAATCAAACTGGTGAGAGGGATTTTGATGCCTGAGCTCCGAGTGTAGGGCAGACAGCATGGTGGGCTGCATCATCGGAGATAATTCAAACAGCCCGAGGCGTCATCCATAACGAACGAAATAAGCCTCGCTCCCACCCCCACCCCAAAACTGTGTATGAAATAACACTAGTAAAATCAAACTCATCTGCATTATAGAGAAGCCTTCCATCACGGGCACGAAATGTATGTTACTTCAGAGATACAGCGGGGCTTTTCTTCTTAGATCGTTCTTCACTGTGAGACTTCGTAGCGTTGTAGCTGTGTGGTGAAACTGAAAGGTTCCAACGTCTCAAAATTACTTCCTACTTCCATTTCCAGGCACAGAAATAATAGAAAATAGTCGCTATAGGTTATATTGCTACTGGTGCTAGCCATCTAAGGTAGGAAAACTTATGCTTTCTGGGTCAGCTATATAAAAGGTTTTCGAATTGTACGATACGGTTCCGTAAGATGTCGTACCTTTCACTCAGGTGTCCCGTCGAAGACTCGTGTTCTATTGCAATCTTAAGGCTATTTCACAATAAACCGGGGACGGAGCATTCACAATTAACGAGAAGCTTGCCGGAGCCAGAGAACGGGCACGGAGAGTTGGCCAAGTTTTAACTTTAAAGGCTGGTTCACAATAAACCGGGAACGTAAACGAAAACGAGAACGAGAACGGAAATATTGTTAAAATAAATGTATTTTAACAATATTTCCGTTCTCGTTCTCGTTAAAATAAATGTATTTAAATGTGAGCATTCACAATTAACTATTGTGAACGCTCACATTTAAATACATTTATTTTATTTTAACAATATTTCCGTTCTCGTTCTCGTCGTTTCCGTTCCCGGTTTATTGTGAACCAGCCTTAAGTTCTTATAGTTTACGTAACAGTAATGCAGTAGCGCCGCATGTCAGTATTTGTTCGAGTCAGTACTAACAGCCAGGTAACTACAGGCCGAGGTATAGTTACCAGTTGACGCACAGATAACTGTAAAGATGACGATAACTGTTGTTTCGGAAACTCATTTTAAACATATCAGCAAGTTGAATCGTAGATAACTCTGTATGTACAGGCAACTGTCTTTCCAGAAACTGGACTCCCCTAGAGCATAGGAATGGATTCGTTCACATTGTTCAGTTTATCGTGTATGAGTAAGTCTAAGCATTTCCATGACGACCGAAGTCCAATTACATCAGTGTTATTTCTGTTTCACCTAGTGCTTTCATTTTTTTAATGTAGTGCATTCGCTCTTGATGCCCCATTTTGATTACTGTGGCACTCTCTACACTGACCTTAACATGAGACTGACAGACAGACTACAGCGTGTTCATAATGCATGCGTTCGATTTATTTGCAACGTTCGTAGATCTGACCGTATCACACCTTCACCAAATATGCTGTCCTGGGTCCGTCTCAAAGAGCGAAGAACTATTCACTCTCTCACTTTACTCTTCAATATTCTTCTAACCTCTAACCCTAGCTACCTAGCTTCTCGTTTTCAACATTTGTCCTCATATCACGAAATAGATACTCGCTCACAACACCATATCACACTCTCCATTCCTAAACACAGAACATCCCTCTACTCTTCATCTTTCACAGTCTCTGCAGCTCATCTCTGGAACTCTCTACCACAACATGTCAGAGATTGTCGGACATTGTCTAGTTTCAAAAATAAATTAAAATTGCACTTTTTGAATTAGATTCCTTTCAGTTATAAGCCCTTTTCTCTGCCATAGTTTTGTAAAAATATAGGCTATATATTTCTTTTTCCTTCCTTTCCCCTTTTTGTTCTCTTTATCAGCCGATGAATTTATTATCATAGCCTTTTTATCGTGAATTTTATTTAATTTTCGTATTTCTTTTCTTTTTTATTATTATTTTATTACATTCCATTTTGATATATTCTTCCTTACGTTTTCCATATTAACCATTTGTACTAAATGAGTTGCTTTCACTATATTCCAATGTATTTTACTTTCTTTTTTTCTATTATGGTATTATTTTCATGTTGTTTAGTGTCGATTTTATTATGCTTATTATTATTTTTTTTGTAATATGTTAGTATGCTGTTCTTTAACTTTTTGTTAAATATTAACTGCTTGTATACTTTGTGACCCGGTAGAGTGTAAGAGAAGGCCCTATGGCCTTAACTCTGCCAGTATAAATAATAATAATAATAATAATAATTATTATTATTATTATTATTATTATTATTATTATTATTATTATTATTATTATTGATACAGACAACGTCAAAAATTTACAAATCGGAAGAATTTTTTAACAACGCCAATTTCAGGCAGGCTCGAAGTATATTCGAATTCGATATATTATCGAATATTCGGGGAGTAGTGTATTAATTATTTAGATTGCTGTGGTTGCACGACGACAAAAACGCACAGTTTCTAGTAGTTTACGTGGAAATCCCGGTAAAGCGCTCTTTCCCTTATATTCTTTTGTTTATTTATCTCTCTCTCTCTCTCTCCCATCTTCTCTTCCTGCTACTCATATTTGTCCTTTCTTTTCCTCTTCCCTAGATGTCCAGAATTTATGGCTACCTTGTAATGAAGAATTGATTAAATAATAGTACATTATGCAACGAGCCTATAATGGTAGTAATTAAGACGCGAGTATGTTTATGAAACGAGCGCAAGCGAGTTGCATAATTTTCATACGAGCGTCTTAATTACCATTATAGTCAAGTTTCATACGACCATATTTCTAACTTGAAATTATTCATAAGTATTCATATTATTCTTATCTGACTGAGGAGCGGAACTGACCTTGTGCAATACCTCGTAAATTGTGAGATGTGCGCAGACGCGAAAGTATTGATATTTTCCGAGAAACAAATGTCGACATTGACCTTGATATAATCTAGAGAGTAAAATAAACATTAATCTTGAAATTGAATTAGACATTGAAAAACGAGATGACAAATTGAATTTATTTGAATATTATTACAATTAACGCTAATTATTATAGTAACAGAACTCGTTATCTTTCGATTGCATATCCGAGAATAATCGATACTTGCGCTTTCATATTGCTACAATGGTATTTTCTGATTGGTGGAACACCTGAACTTTAATGAATAGGTGTACTTTAATGTCCATTAAAAGGCTGATACCAGTTGTATAATTACTATATATCGGCATGGCCGAGCATAAAATATTTATTTGAAAATTGATATAACTTGAAATTATTCATAAATATTCATGTCATTCTTATCTGACTGAGGAGCGGAACTGACCTTGTGCAATACCTCGTAAATTGTGAGATGTGCGCAGACGCGAAAGTATTGAGTTTTTCCGAGAAACAAATGTCGACATTGACATTGATATAATCTAGAGAGTAAAATAAATATTAGTCTTGATATGACCTTGAAATTGAATTAGACATTGAAAAACGAGATGACAAACTGAGTTTATTTGAATATTATTTACAATTAACGCTAATTATTATAGTAACAGAACTAGTTGTCTTTCGATTGCATATCCGAGAATAATCGATACTTGCGTTTTCATATTGCTGCAATGGTATTTTCTGATTGGTGGAACACCTGAACTTTAATGAATATGTGTACTTTAATGAGGTCCATTAAAGGGCTGCTACCAGGTGTATAATTACTACATTTTGGCATGGTCGAGCATAAAATATTTATTTGAAAGAATTGATAACACTAAAGTGCTGCAGCAGTAAAAATACTATTAATATTAATTGCAAAAAAATATTGACTATTTGAACAACATATTCAGAAACACTTTCTAGACCGTGTGCGATATTTGAAAGTTTGGATAGAATAAAGAAGAATGCCTGAGAGATTTCTTTGTCGTTAACAAGATTGTATGATGGATATTTATGATGTAGGAAATCACGCTAGACTCTGATCTTGAAGGATCTTTACAAGAGATAACGAGGGGCCCAGTACACGCAACGCGGAATCCAAAAGCAAGGGAAAACTGGCATGTGTGCTACATTCATCTATGCATGTTGCCGTGCCATTCATTCAACAATGACCCCCACACTTCCCCTCTGTGTTCTGCGGTCACCCTAATTTGACTTTTGATGTTCTGTGCAGCCTCAATTTTTTCCTTTCTGTGCCTCTCTTTTTCTGTCGTCACAATATTAACGAGCCTTCTGGTAGAATAGCAGGCGACTATATAAACCAACATTGTGATGCGCGTTTGTCATAACTGTCAGCAGCGCCGCGTGGTGGCAGGAGGGTGGACTAGGTTAACAATGGCCAGTGTTAACCCTATTTTACATCGATTCCATAACCTTATGAATAATATAGTCCTATTGTGTGTATGTGTTCATATTTTGTAGACCTTTTCAAATTTGCTTGATTATTCACTATATTGAAATTATCATGGTTTTAACTTTTACAAATTTCACATAGAAAATTTCGGATTAGGTAGGGTTACCAAATTCTGAAATGTGAAAATACCGAAACATTCATCTCACCAACGAACTCCTTGTACAAATTTCGTCATTTATTCACTTTTGCGACTTCTGCATATTTATCACTAGACTTTTTAACTTCTCTCCAGAATGTGCCATTAGGAAAGTCCAGGACAACAGAGAATATTTAGAAGTGAACGGGTTACATCAGCTTCTTGTCTATGCGGATGACGTGAATATGTTAAGAGAAAATCCACGAACGATTAGGGAAAACACGGGAATTTTACTTGAAGTAAGTAAAGAGATAGGCCTAGATTTGGAAGTGAACCCTGAAAATACAAAGTATATGTTTATGTCTCGTGACCAGAATATTGTACGAAATGGAAATATAAAAATTGGAGATTTATCCTTCGAAGAGGTGGAAAAATTCAAATACCTTGGAGCAACAGACACTCGGGACGAAATTAAACGCAGAATAAATATGGGAATTGCCTGTTATTATTCGGTTGAGAAGCTTTTGTCATCCAGTCTGCTGTGAAAACATCTGAAAATTAGAATTTATAAAACAGTTATACAGGGACATCATTTTATTTTTACTTCAATTTTTATTGTACCTGCGTTTCTAAATGTACTTGACTCCCACCCCTTTCACTAATGTCCTTGCTAACGTCAGTCACACAAACTTACGGGCGCTGTTGCTAGGAGTGAAATAAACAGTACAGAGTATAGTGTGTTTCAGAAATATGTTGCGTTTTCTATAGAAGAAAAAGCTTATATTATTGAAGTTTATTTTCACACAGATATCGTGTGTAGCATAACTGAATTTATCTGTGTGGACTGAACACAAGTGAAGATTAGAGTTACCGAAAATACGATACCCTGTAATATGGTGCAGTACTTAACAGCATTATTTAAACAAGAGTTTTGTTTTACTGTTTGTATGGGTAGGTATGAAGGACGATGATGGAAACTGGAATTACGATATAACCGAATTTGAACAACAGTTTTTTTTTCACAATTTCCTGATTATATCATTACGGAATATATTCGTAGAAATGTCATTAATCTGGTAAATAAATTTAGAGCAACAGAGTGTACAGAAAGAAAGAAAAGTGTAAAATGGCCAAAAAAGGTGACAGAAGATGTTGTAGAAGATCCTAGAGAAAGGATGCAGCGAAGTCCTAATAAGTCGGTCAAGAAGTTAGCTGTAGAAATTGGGGTTTCTTACGGAAGTGCTCACAAAATTCTCAGGAATAAATTAGGTTAGTAATATGCTGAATAAAGTAGACATTACATAATGAATATAACCGCCTGAAGACTTGAGTTTCTGAAAGGAAAATTGTTACTAGTCTACTGTTTTTTTATAAAATAGCCTGCTGTAAAAGTAATGATCAAACTGAAAATCGTAATACTGTTTTTCGCTGTAACATAAATGGATACACTACTTTCCTCCCTCCTATAGCTAGTAAAATGATTTGTTTACATATTGCACTAGCAACTCCAAACTCCTACAATGGAAGAGGGTAACAGTGTTTCCGAGTATAGCCAGGTTAATGTTAAAAATGTTGGTAAAAATAAAGTGATGTCCCTGTATTACCGGTTGTTCTATATGGTTGTCAAACTTAGACTCTGACTTCGAGAGAGGAACAGATATTAAGGGTGAATAATTTCAAGGGAAAAATTGTTCCGGGGCCGGGTATCGATCCCGGGAGCTCTGGTTGAACGTACCAGCACTCTGCCAACTGAGCTACCCGGGAACTCCACCCAACACCGTCTCAACTCTTCTCGGTGTCGGGTGGAGTTCCCGGGTAGCTCAGTTGGCAGAGCGCTGGTACGTTCAACCAGAGGCCCCGGGATCGATACCCGGCCCCGGAGCAATTTTTTCCTTGAAATTATTCAAATCTGCTTTACAGGGAGCATTACCTGAAAGACTAGATTTGCAGATATTAAGGGTGTTTGGGAATAAGGTTCTTAGGAAAATATTTGGGCTTGAGAGGGATGAAGTTAGGTACAAGAGAATGGAGAAAGTTACACAACGCACGCCCTTCACCTGACATAATTCGGAACATTAAATCCAGACGTTTGAGATGGGCAGGGCATGTAGCACGAATGGCCGAATCCAGAAATGCATATAGAGTGTTAGTTGGGAGACCGGAGGGAAAAAGACCTTTGAGGAGGCCGAGACGTAGATGGGAGGATAATATTAAAATGGATTTGAGGGAGGTGGGATGTGATGGTAGGGACTGGATTAATCTTGCTTAGGATAGGGACCAATGGCGGGCTTATGTGAGGACGGCAATGAACCTCCGGGTTCCTTAAAAGCCATAAGCAAATAAGTAAGTAGGTAAGTATTAAGTAAGTAAGTATTCCTTTTATAGTTATTTATTTTTTTGTTTCTTAAGCCTGGTTCAGACGGTGCTAGTTTCTGTGATGGATTCCAAGGTGGCTGCGCTGATGGCTGCCCTGCGTGCTCACTTGCTGGCTCCCGTGTTGCCTACGGTGATGGTAGTTGTTCACACGGAGCTGGATCTTTTCACAGTTCAAATTGGAAAATCATCTGCTGCTTCATCTGTTGCCAACACGCATTGTCAAAAAGAAACTAAACCGTGAGTAGAAAACAACTAAAGTCCTACATTAACAGTAGTAAATGTCGTAATAAAGTAATTAAGCCATAATTAAAACAGCTAAAGTCCGATATTTAATTGTTGTTTCTTAGAAACTATAGAATATAGAAAAAACAGGTTTAGTTGGAAAACAACGCACATGGCGACATGGCTTCAGTGGTGATATTATATGATCATCTTTGGTTCCAGCCTACAAACCATCACGAAAAATAGCAAGGAACCTACCCTCGAAATCCAGCAAGCTAGCCATCTAAGAGCCACCAGAGCGCATTACTTCCGGCAAGTGAGCACGCAGGGTAGCCATCATTGGAATCCATCACAGAAACACGCACAGTCTGAACCGGGCTTAACTGTTCAATCTCTTCATTTACAATTGACGCATTGACATGGGAAAGGTCGTAACTGCCAAAAATTCGAATTTTTAGGTTTTTCATTGAGAAGGTAGTAAATGGCCATGCCAATGGCACAGAGAAGGTAGCATGTCCGTATGTAATGAAACGAAGTTGGAAACGTAGTCACTAGATGTTGTAAGTTGTTTGTGCACAGCTGTTGGCGCGGAGAAGGTAGTAACTCCTTTTACAACATCAGAGTTTGTCTAGACAAATATGGGCTGATAACTGTGCAGGGCAGAATAAGAATCAGATGATTCTAATGGTCCTGATTTACATTATTGCCAAGAAACATTTTGATTCAGTGGACTTGAAATTCCTGGTTTCAGAACATTCCTACATGCCATGTGATAGGGAATTTGGAATCATAGAGAAAAGAAAAAAAAAAAAAAGATGCAGGACCATGGTTCCAGAAGAGGTAAGTCCTAATAATGTAATAATGATGAAGGATGAGGTTTTCTTCGACTTTTCTGCAGAATGTGACAAGTTTTTGAATACAACTCCTATCAAAATCAGCACCCTCAACTGGATTAGACTCTCAAGAGCTGATTTTGCTCTAATAAAAACAAGATAGTCATTTAACGACCTTGAAATGTGGACAGAGCACAGGATTTTTAAGGAAGGATAGTCATTAATGTCAATCACTAATTTGCAGTGCTTGCAACGCCTTGAAAGAAGACCAGTCGTCCCTGATGTCAAAAAGAGAGACTTGTTATCTATGTTAGACTTCCTCGATGAAAAGTATCATGCATTTTACCGAAATCTGTATGCATAATGTATAAATAACGTTAATTCTCAGTTTGGCTAAGGAGTGATTTCAATGTTGTATTTTCATAAAATAGGATTTCACAGATAAATCTGTGCCAGACTTTTCAAATTTCATACGTAACACAAACATGAGTTTATGCCTTTCATTTAAAGTAGTTTCTGTAATAATGTAAGTGAGAAAGTGTTCATAAATTTGTTTTTTTGCTTCCCCTGAAAAATTTTGTTTTTGGCAGTTACTACCTTTCCTATGTCAGCGCCTCAATTGTCTTTATTTCTTCATCTTCATGATTTTTCATACTCCAAAACTTGTTAGTACATCGTAGTCTATTCATGGTGGCAGAGAGTAAATGTTTAAATGTCAAACATAGCCTAACCACAGTCAACGTCAAACTCCAAATTATTTACAATTAGTTATTAGAATATAAACTCTCGCCCCTTCAGTCGGAAGACATATATTTAAATACGAGGGTTAATAATACCAAAGTGAACTGTCCATAATAATCAGAGAAAGTTTCCAGTGAATGATTTACAAAGGGAATATGCAACTGAAGCAAGAGTGCAGATGGTGCCTTTATGGGAATTGGCACGGTATTGACATTATTAGAACAGCTTTATTGGTCTTTCATAAAAATTCCGAGCAACCTAACATTATCCCCTAACACACAATAAAAGTGGTGAGTGCGTGGGGGTGCGTGATGAGCCGGTGTCACCTGCCCTCCACCCTTATCATAACCTCCAACACTTCCGGTCTCTGCCCCTCTACCACCACAAAAGTTAATTTATTGTCCGCCGGTTGTCAACGTCACAAAAAGAGGGGCCCTGAGAAACAAGAACAGCCCACTTATTGGCCCTTTGTGGTGGTTAGGGGAGAAGATCAACATTTTTGCAAGGTGTTATCACAAGCGGTCCGAGCACCATGTCTCCATTAACATTCTTGTTGCTGTGCTCCGGTGCGAGGGTGGGAATAGTTTCTATTAAGTTAAGGAATAAAACAATTCCTAACGGCTTTTACTGAAAGTAGGAGATCCAAAGTACAGCCACGAATAGGTCGCAAGATAGTCACATCAAATGGAAATACGTTCAAATTCGAAAGAACGTTCAGACAATTAAATATTGTCACAATATCAAACAGGTTACTGTTAAACGAGCAATACCTGTATTTGAATGGTGAATTTGCAAAACGACTTAAGTCCACATTTTGTGGGTTTTGAGTTGAGAGCATGATTACACAAATTTGGATTAAGGTTAAATCCAGAGAAATCGCAAGCAATCGTAATGGGACATAATCGTCTACGAAGCACTCTTGATAGCAGTACTATACCACATATAATATTGAATGGGGTTATTGTTAAATACAGCGAAACAGTTAAAAATCTTGGCATTTTTATGGATAGCGATCTAAATTGGAACACTCAAGTAACACACATTTGCAAAAAAATATTTTCTCAACTTCACTCCTTGTTCCATATGAAAGAATTTATACCACTTAGTTTAAAAAGAATCTTATTCAGACGCTTGTAATGCCCCATTTTGATTATTGCGATTCCCTGCTAACTAATGTAAGTTCACTCTTAGCTGAGAGACTACAACGTGTTCTGCAATACTCGTAAATTTGACCATATAACACCTTCCCTCCAGTTACAAAAAGTTACTAGGCACTTGGTCAGTAATTGAGACTCGTTCAGACATGGCTTCTTGTAAATAGTTCTTTTATTCTAGCACAAAATATTTCAATATCCTGAAATTTCATCACTAAGGGTGCTATTCATAGACATTTCGCTAGCCCGCGCTACGAGAGTGCTAAACTAGCCCGACTATCGACTGGTTGCTTGTACAGGATTCATATCTTATCATATCATATCATATCATATATCATATCATATCATATCATATCATATCATATCATATGAAGAGTTCGCGGGAAAAGCGATGAATGTCATAGTTTTCTTAAGGTTGATGTCATTATCTAATTCAATGGATCACTGCGAAATTTAATGTTGTTCTTATGAAAAATGGTAAAAAGGAGAATTATCACCACGAATACAGTAATCCTTTCCTTTATTTTCTATAGAAACAGCACTACATCTTGCAGTTACAGACTCAATTAGATCATTATCTAATGCTTAACATAAATGTGACATTCATCGTTTTTCCCGCGAACTCTTCATATCATATCAAATATCATATCATATCATATCATATCATATCATATCATATCATATCATATCATATCATATCATATCATATCATATCATATCATATCATATCATATCATATCATATCATATCATATCATATCATATCATATCATATCATATCATATCATATCATATCATATCATATCATATCATATATCATATCATATCATTTCATATCATATCATATCATATATCATATCATATCATATCATATCATATCATATCATATCATATCATATCATATCATATCATATCATATATCGCTAACACTGGTTTATGAATACGAAAAACGTTAGTTCGCTGATCATCCACTGGAAGCCCGCGCTAAGAATATCTATGAATAATTTTATTCTAGGTTTAATTTTTACTGAAGTAAAAAAAAAATTCTTTCTTTGTTTTTAACTTCTACAATAAACTGTCTAGCATTTATTAATCAGTTAATCCTTTAGTACTTTGGGTTTTATTGTATTTGTAAATGTAATATTAATTGTAATTATAATTCTAATTGTATTCTTAATATTGCAGTTTTAATCTCCTGGTAGAGAAGAAGAAAAGGCCTGATGGCTTTATCTCTACCAGGTTAAATAAATATGTAATGTAATACTACATATCCCATCTCCCTCAAATTCATTTTAATGTTATCCTCCCATCTACGTCTCGACCTCTCCAAAGGTGTTTTTCCCTCAAGTCTCCCAACTAACACTCTATACGCATTTCTTGATTCACCCATACGTGCTACAAGCCCCGCCCATCTCAAACGTCTGCATTTAATGTTTCTATGTTAGGTGCAGAATATTTTACCGTATGCAACGAATTAAATTACATAACCTGGATTATGAACTGTGTTATGAAATGGTATCGTATGAAGCCCACACTGTAAGTGAAGGTACCCCAAATCGAGTGCTCCGCCCCTGGGGTCAAGTTGCGTGGTCGCTCGCTGGATGACCCCTCGGCACGACACATGTCCCGCGAGTATCTGCGGGCGAATCACGTCACATGAATTAAGAGAGCTGACACGTCACGGAACGCAGTATTTCATAACACACCATCCGCATCCCTCTGTCTTCTCTCCGAGATATATGGCGTTAATTTTCCTTCGATGTGTTTTCCTGCGGAGGCGATGGCAGATCCCAGGCATTATCTCAGTTACAAGTGAAGGGACTGAATACAATCACGCAAAACATGTGCAATGAGAGCCGATTGCATCTGGCGACAATCTCAATGATGGGCAATCACGCTATGAAGTGAGTGGTTTGAATGATTTCTGAAAAATATGTATTACTGCACCAATATACGAGTGCCCCTGCAGGAATTATCAACATTAAGTTTATTACTTCTGTCAAACATAACTTTGAAACAGACTAAATTAAAATCTATCAAACAAGAACATTGAGTTCTGGCTTTTGGTTGCGTAGTGTCACTCAGAAAATTGCAAAGAGAGGGGGCAGATATCTGTCAGTTGCGTCTCAGCAGCGAAACAGTTACGATCATACTGTTCTCCAGCCAGGAGATCAACCGTGAAAGGAATGTGCTTACTATTGCGTCATCTATTGGAACGAAGTAGATAAATAATGTTATCGTTATAACGTCAGTTTAAAAACCATGCGCTCTCCTGCATATGTTATTTCCTGTATGAAGAGATTAAAAGACCAGGAGATTAACTGTGATCTAATTTTGTAACTAGGGTAGTATCAATATGTCTGTATCAATGTTATGGTTTGTGCCGTGAGAGCTAGCCAATAGAGATAAGAGTACCCAAGTGTGTGACCTTATGACATCTTATGACATCAACATTCATTCATAGCATCATCCCGCTTCCCTTCATTCCCTGGAGACTTTCTCGTGGTTGGAGTACAGTATTGTATTCGCAATTTTGAAATGTAATCACAGTTTCACCTCTAATGCGCAAGTCATAGCCCAAGTCTAACAGAACGATATGTATGTCTTTCAGTGTTTCACAGTACGCTCAATTATTTTGGTTCTTTCGAGACGAAATCAATCGAATAAATAGTGTCATAACCAGGCTTCGGACCTGGGCACAGAAACGCATGAAGTTCAGAACGCACAGACGATAGTGTTGTGTTGTTCGAGTGGAGTGGGAGATGGAGCGCGCCGTTACTTCGTGTCTCAACATGTAAACAGTCCGTCATAGTACGGCACAAAATATATTTCACCCTGTACAGATGCAGTATATACAGTACATTCCTAGTGTAGATAATAAATTGAAGTATTAACGTGAGTTGTAACCTTCAATCAGGTGTCCCTACGCCGAAGCCTGTTACACGTACCGCAGCCAAGCAGCAATACACACAACGGTAATGCACATTACGGACCACCTGTGCTGTTGCAGTCGGATGACTGCACACGGGTCATGACGTCATTTATACTCCGTGTACTCTAAACCTCATACTGGTTACTCTGTGTCCCTAGGCCGAAACCTGGTCATAACTGCAGAATATTTTCTAAAATGTATTTTATTTATTTTAAGGATTTTTTTTATTTGAAACATGCAGGGGCGTAGCATTCATGGATGCGGGTGATGTTTCGCATCTCCTGAATTTTTCTGAACAAAAAATATATTTTGTGCGAGATCGTGCGTATTTGGTTGGTTTCCGCACAAAACCAATCCGCGGAAAGTCTAAAATTCCACATTCAGTATTTCCAACCTAACACACATAACAATTTCCCTCTTCTTACCGCTTAAGTGACATATTGATTTTACTGCTTTAGGCTTTTAATATATTATTTTTAGAGACGTTCAATATAGTAATAATTATAAATTGGAAACTTACCACTGCAATTTCACCTAAATTGCACTGTTAATTATTGTTTTTAAATATTTGCAAAAATTAAGTAAACTCTACAACTCCACTAAAGTTACTGGATTCGTGATGCAAGTAACATTAAGGAAGCCGTGAAAAAATCAACAAGATTCCAGACTCGTCATAGACTGGGAAAAAAAAAAAAGATAGACGTATATCACGGCCTGCTGGAGTATAGTAAACACAGAAAACATTTTAAAGCAACAATGTTGAAGATAGATATTTTTGTTTTGCAAATTTGCCGTCATTGAACAGAAACCAAGATGAAGATTTCATTGCAACTAATTAGAAATTCCTCTTTCAGGTATGTAATAAACGATCTTCGCACAAAATAATGTACGATACATGAGCGGTATGTTTTCTTTCAATTCTCGGAAATTAAAAAAGTTTAACCACGTTTCGCTTTTTCAAGCTTTTCCTCGAACATGAAAACTTCAACATACCGCTCTTGTAACGCATATTACTATTATCGTTATTTATCGGTAGGCCTACTTTATTTTGTGTACATCGTGTTATACCTGTTACACATAATAATCATTATTTGAAGATGACATTCAAATTTTAAATGTCGCTGCTAAAACAATAGAAATATATGACACAACGTGATAAAGCCGCGTGCCCGAGCCAATTTATAAACGGCAAGTTCTTACTCCCAAGAAATGTGACTGTGTATGTCGCATCGGTAGGGCTATGTGAGAGCGAGGCAACGTCCGAGTGCAAGAACGTCACTTATGCCAGTGTGCAGAAACTGGGACTTAGATTACGCATAACCCGCATGTTGCGCGTGCGCGGCAAAATGTGATTGTATCCCTCGCATCAGTTGAACTGTATGAAAACTGGCAACTGCTGAGTGGAAGAACGTCACTTATACCGTGTACAAGGGATGTGATTTAGGTTCCGCATTTGACGACGCGTGTGTACTTACTTACATTCAATTTTTCTGTGTGTTTTATAACTCCGCTGCATGACATATTTTGTTATTCTTGCTTGCTCTTAATTTTCGATATATTATTCCTCAGTATTGTGCATTAAAAATAGTGAAATAGGCTTATTAACACTAACACAAATATGGATACATAAAGAATTAAATACATAAATGAAATACGATAGACCCCTACTTGTTTACTCACAGGATCTTAAGTAGGTATAGTGCATTTCTTTTGATACATTTGATATATTTCTTAATCATTTGTGTTTGTATGCCATTTAGTACGAATTTGCTAATCAACATTTTATGTATTGTAACTCACATGTATTCTCCTATTAATATATTAACTGTATAATATATCTCAAGTGAATTAATCGTCGTATTTATCTCGGGCATTTTAGGTCTTATAAATTGTGTGTTTGTGTGTGTGTGTGTGAGTGTGTATATTCCCCTTCATGTTATGTAACTGATTTTGATTATGTGTAATTTTCTACTTTATTTTATATATTACATAACCGATCTTGACTATTTGTAATTTTATATTATGTAACTGATCTTTTCTATTGTAATTTTCTACTATATTTTATGTAATTTCTAAGGTATTTTCTTTTGTGTTGTTTTGTAATCAAATTTTGTATTTCATGTATATTATTGAAACCTGGTTGAATGGAAGAGAAGGCCTCATGGCCTTAACTCTGCCAGGCAAAATAAACTTACTACTACTACTACTACATCGCAAATGTGCCTTGTAATTCGGTCCAATGAATTGTGAAGAAATGTATTTTTGTAGCTACTGTATATTTTCCCTTTTCTTCTCACACAAGGAAAATGATCATTTTAGATGATTTAACACGTATAGCATAATGTAATTTGAAACATGTAATGTAAAGCAGTTATTTTCTGTACTAGAAACGCACTGCATATATTATGTCTGCAAACATGAACATTTGTTTTGCTTCTACTGTGACAAAATGTTTACATGTTGAGACAACAAGTAACTGCACTCTCCATCTCCCATTCCCCTCATCCACATAACACAGTCGTCCGTGTGTTCGTAACTTCATACGTTTCGGTACCCAGGACTGCCGTCTGGTCATAACTGACTCGCTCTCACAGGGGTAGAGGTCGGAATTCAGAATGCCCCACAAGTCACAAATCGTGCTAAAGATTTTGCCTTGCTAATTTTTCAGTATGGAGTGATATGTAGGCCAACTATACGGAACTGTACCTATTAAGTAGCTATATAACTGTCTCAGTGATCGCGTCGTATCTAAAATAGTGTGTTATAATTTTGAGGTTACTTTAAATGATTTAAGTACGTTTCCCTCCCGTATGTGGTGTGGGAGGTTATCGAAGTTTCACCATCTTTGTTTCCAAAACACTGCAGCTGCTATTTGCTTCCTCAATGGGTATGCTTATACAGGGACATCATTTTATTTTTACTTCAATTTTTATTGTACCTGAGTTTTTGAATGTACTTCACTCTCACCCCCTCTACTAGTAAACTTAAAATCGTTCTCCACACAGAGCCAAGGCCGCGTATGCAATATTGAGTTAGTGAGTATAGTACGTTACAGAAATATGTTCACGTTTTCCAGTGATGAAAGAGCTTTCAATATTGAATCATATTTTCGTACGGGTACTGTCGTCCATTTCCCTATGTCGCATCCCGGTTTCCCCCACCTGCTTCTGTTCGCCCCTCTGTTAAGTCTAGTAGCTGGGCTATCTTAGCTCTTTTCTGAAAACATTAATTTCTGTTAGGAATTGGAAGTCTACGTAATATTATACCCATACAATTGTTTAAAATAACTTAAGTAAAAGGGCCTCGTTAAGTAATTCCCCTCCCCCTTTCTACGACCCTGCGACAAAACCACTTGAACGGACAATAGGTAGCATTTCTGAGTAATTTTATCTTTTCGGATCGGGCAGAAGTGAAGATTAAATTTACAGTACTAAGGTACTCTTTTATAGAGTAGGTACAGAATTATTTCAACATGAGTTACTGGTACGAAGGACGAAACTGGTAATTGGAATTAGGTAGTACAATAGTCTATACTGCGATAATATGCACAAAAGAACTGAAGCCTGTATCGAAATGAACGGCCACCATTTTCAAAAATGTGTTTAAATATCCATATTATGATTATTTTTCAATTTAACTTCATTCTCTATATTGTACGCTAATGTGCTGTAACAGTACAATATACACTGCATAATTAATACGTCCGAATGGATAGCTCAGTTCGTGAGTAAAAACACTAAGTGTTAATACAATACTGTATTTTGGTTAAACAAAAACCTAATGAAAATTATCAAACTCAAAATTGCGATATTTCCTAGTTTACATAAATGGATGAACTACTTTTCTTCTCTCCTATACCTAGTAAAGTGATTTGAATTTTACGCCAATGTCATCGAACTCCAGTCTTGGAAGGGGGAGCAAGCGGTGTTTCCGGTTCTAGATTTCTAATCCAAAGATATAGCCAGGTTAATATTAAAAATGTTAGTAAAAATAAAATGATGTCCTTGTATAATTGCCCAGAATACGACTTAACATTGATTTCGTCAATAATAACATTTAAGATACATCTTAATGTACAGGGAGTCTGTTTACAACATGAAACACGTAGGGGATGGTGTTTATGCTGTCCATGAATGTTATCACATCTGCCGTACTCTCAGTATGTGTGTGGAATGGGGTGGTGGAAAGGTAGGCAAGGTTAAATTCAGCAGGACACAGGCACACTGCTTAAAATTTCACACCATTTCAATGAAATTGAAATATTTACTGTCCGTTACTCAGGAGAAGACGAGCGGAAAGAATGTGACCTTCTTGACTATCGCTGCTGATTATTATAAACATCGCTCAGATAAGCATCCCAGTAGCCAGGTTATTACTCGTGCAGGAAACATGAGTAACAATGCGTATGGAAATTAAAGCTGAGTTGAACAGAAGGAGACCTAATGTTTCCGCTTACTGCAGTACAAATATTGCACGTGTTGTCGTATGTTATCTGTTCACATCCCTTCCTCCTCAGTCCGCTCTCGTCTTCTCCTGAGTCACCGACAGTATTTAAATCTTTTCTCCAGCGGATAATATATAAATGGTCATAAATTTATTGATTGCTGTCCTCCTTACAACACTGTGCAGAGTTCGACAGTAAATTTTCATTCTACCAATTCAAATCGTTACACTAAGTTTAATTCTTGTCCGGATAATATAAGTTTATCTTCACTGCCCGGAGCATAATCTGGATCTTTAAAACACTCACCATCGCTAATATCACTATCTGAACTCTTATTCAACATGAAAACAAACTACACTCACAGACGAATGCATGTCTGAACTAGTAGCCAATGGACTTGCTTTCCTTATGCTGTGAAAAAAGGAGGAAATTTGTAACAGCTGTAGGTGCTACAATCTGTGGAGATTACGTTCAGCTTACACCAGTAAAATTTTTGGAAATATTCAACATTTTTTTCCTCCATTACTGTATCTTGTACAATAATGAAAATTGGTATGTGTAAAACTCTGCCCTTCTGCTATATTAAAAACTAGCCGTACCCGTGCGCTCCGCTGCACCCGTTAGAAATAAATATAAAGTAATTACATAATTAAAATAGGACATTTGATCCAGGGAACATTCGTGTTTGATAGAAGGATAAATCGTTTAATATGTTACTTAATTTAAATTGTATTTAAAATATTAAAATGCGATCATTTTGATCCAGAGACCACTCATTGGTGCAATGACAATTCCTTTAACATGTTTCTTAATTGTTATTACCAATTACTTTTGGAAAAGCGAAAATTAACAGAAAAATTTTGGCTACAGATTTACTATTATGTTTATATTATATAATAGGCCTATTATAAAAAGTGTGTTGATAACGGATGTACTCGAATTAGAAAGTTTTTAATTTGTTGTGGGAGCTCTTGAATCTCAAGAGGAACAACTTTTACAACAGCGCAACATAATCTGCTTGGCTCATTACCCAATTTTTTTGCATTGCATTTATTGCATACGCATTTTATTCAATTGAGCATAGTTAAAATTTGAATTATAAAATAATGGATGGCTAAGCTAACGTACTATTACTGCATACTAAGTCAATACACTCTCGTTGTTCGTTAATTCTCTGAGATAAAAATGAATATGTTCATAAACATTATTATAAGAAATACAGGAAATGAATATACAGAATAACCTATCAAGTTTTCTGTGCGTAAGAAGCTACTCGTATTTTAATCTTACCTGTCCTCAATTCACTCACAAGTTACTGTAATAACATTATAGCATTATGTCCATCCAGAGAAACTACACTTTCCAATGATGAAATAATAATTAATTATACAAATCGGTTAATTTAGCTTCCGATATTACTTCATACAAACACAGAAACATTGTCTGTAGGCTATGTTTCATAGCTTTCGATTGTTGTGTCCAAGGCCCCTTATAGACGAAGTCATTTGTTTTTTATTTCAATACACCGCCTTAGATGGCAGTTATTTTAATTTTAAAACTCATTTATCTCATTAAATATCAGTCCTATCAAAATTTTTCAGAGAATAAAACTTATCAGAAATCATTTTTAAAGAAACTTTTGTTATGTAACATATTTCACAATTATCAATAATAAGCGAGATATTTCGATTTATTTAATTTAGGCCCCCTTATAACCCCCCTTTTAAATAACGTATTTTGAATGCCATATAGCCTATAATCTACGTTACAATGAACTTAATTTATATTCCAATTTTCATTGAAATCGGTTCAGCCATTATCGCGTGAAAAGGTAACATACATACAGACAGACAGACAGACATACAAACAAAAATTTCAAAAAAGCGATTTTCGGTTTCAGGGTGGTTAATTATATATGTTAGGACCAATTATTTTTGGAAAATTGAAAATTACCAGAAAAATTTTGGCTACAGATTTATTATTAGTATAGATATATTTTTACGATTAAAAAATATATACATATGTAGAATAACTCTTCTCGCGTTCTCAGCCAGGTGAGTTGGAGATTAGCTTCCAAGCTTTCGACGGCTAGCTCTGCCATCATCCCTGAAGAAGATGGCAGAGCTAGCCGTCGAAAGCTTGGAAGCTAATCTCCAACTCACCTGGCTGAGAACCCGAGAAGAGTTATTCTATATCAAACGCCGGGAAAGCCTCAAGTCATACATTATATATATATATATATATATTTTTTTTCAAAATTTAAAACGGTGGCAGTTCATTGTGCAGTGATGAAGCGTTTCTCTCATAACTCATAAACTTGTTAACTTTTTCATGTTCTCTCACTTTTATTTTATTGCTGAAACTCATGTTTACAATATCATACTCTTTCAACTACATTCCTTAATGAACAATATTTTTTTTTTTTTTATGTTAGATATCTGATAAAATGAATTTATTTTTTTACAAGACAATCGAATTAATTTTTTTACCAGACAATCTATCAAAAGTACAGAAGTGATTTTGCATTATATTGTAGATATAACATGCATAAATACACACAAAAAATTTCATCACAGAATGTTGGATACTTTTTGAGTTATGAGGGAAAAGCTTCATCACTGCACAGTGAATTTTGAATTTTGAAGGAAAAAAAAAAACAATGAATAATTTTTTTTATCGTAAAAATATGTTTATCATACAGCAGAAGGACAGTGTTTTACACATATCAATTTTCATTATTGTACAAGATACAGTAATGGAGGAAAAAAATGTTGAATATTTCCAAAATTTTACTCCTTTGAGCTGTACCTAACCCTTTAAGCTGAATTTCTTTTCTAGTTCTAAACTGCGCAGCAAGTTTATATAAGTTGTCAATGATGTTATTTTTCTCCATTCCTCTTTCACAGCAGAAATATTTATACAGTTCATATAAACCTTCTCTGGTTGGCAAGCCTTCATTTCTTAATTTAATCTTACAAAACTATTAAATTTTGAAATATAGAAGATTGGTAAGTAATTTCTAACTAATCCAAAATGTTATTATATCTTAGTCTTGAGAAAGTGTTCCTGTCAGAGTGCTGCATTGGAGTTAAATCGCTCGCTTGAACTCGATCGAATGTCGCACGCTCGAGTGAGATAAGATCGGTCGTGATACGCTCGTAATAAATAGAAGCACAGTACAAGGTCATCTCACCGACATGTCTTATCTTGTATGGAAGGCGACAGATAAGATACACATATGTTTTGCTCACACGGTAAAAAAAAGCTTTATTTTCTGCTTTTTTTACAAACGTCTATTGGAACGTACCAAAACAGTAACATGAAGTTATAAATAAAATCGTATGAAAAACTTCGATATACAGTTATTATTCCTGATTAATAATTATTCAATATTTGATTTACCACATATGTAATATGATAGGTCCATACATAGTGTTCCGCCTATATACTGCGACAATGTAGAAACGTTTTACAGAATATTATTATATAGCAGTAAATTAATAACAATATTAGTACAGAGATAACGTCACAGAAAATATAATAAAACGAATAATCATGCTGCACAACTGTTACAGACGCAAAGATTGATACACTAATTATTAGAGATTATTATTATTACTTACTTACTTACTTACTTACAAATGGCTTTTAAGGAACCCGAAGGTTCATTGCAGCCCTCACATAAGCCCGCCAGCGGTCCCTATCCTGTGCAAGATTAATCCAGTCTCTATCATCATACCCCACCTCCCTCAGATCCATTTTAATATTATCCTCCCATCTACGTCTCGGCCTCCCTAAAGGTCTTTTTCCCTCCGGTCTCCCAACTAACACTCTATATGCATTTCTGGATTCGCCCATACGTGCTACATGCCCTGCCCATCTCAAACGTCTGGATTTAATGTTCCTAATTATGTCAGGTGAAGAATACAATGCGTGCAGTTCTGTGTTGAGTAACTTTCTCCATTCTCCTGTAACTTCATCCCGCTTAGCCCCAAATATTTTCCTTAGCACCTTATTCTCAAACACCCTGAACCTATGTTCCTCTCTCAGAGTGAGAGTCCAAGTTTCACAACCATACAGAAGAACCGGTAATATAACTGTTTTATAAATTCTAACTTTCAGATTTTTGGACAGCAGACTGGATGATAAGAGCTTCTCAACCGAATAATAACACGCATTTCCCATATTTATTCTGCGTTTAATTTCCTCCCGAGTGTCATTTATATTTGTTACTGTTGCTCCAAGATATTTGAATTTTTCCACCTCTGCGAAGGATAAATCTCCAATTTTTATATTTCCATTTCGTACAATATTCTGGTCACGAGACATAATCATATACTTTGTCTTTTCGGGATTTACTTCCAAACCGATCGCTATACTTGCTTCAAGTAAAATTTCCGTGTTTTCCCTAATCGTTTGTGTATTTTCTCCTAACATATTCACGTCATCCGCATAGACAAGAAGCTGATGTAACCCGTTCAATTCCAAACCCTGCCTGTTATCCTGAACTTTCCTAATGGCATATTCTAGAGCGAAGTTAAAAAGTAAAGGTGATAGTGCATCTCCTTGCTTTAGCCCGCAGTGGATTATTATTATTATTATTATTATTATTACTATTATTATTATTATTATTATTATTATTATTATTATTATTATTATTATTATTATTATTATTATTACTAGGAAACTTGATACATTTCTTGCATTATCGTGATTATGTTCTCCGTTTATAATAATTACATTTACATCTAATAACATCTATCAGATGTGGCAAAAACAAAATCACTCCTGTGTGGGAGGAAAAAAAAAAACATTTACTTACAACATTTATATTACATTTTAAAGCAAGTTTTGTAGTTGTACTATGGAGAGGTTAGTTAAACACTGCAAAGTTTTGAAATGATAAACATCTATGATGTTACTACACAGTTCATCACTGCAACAAGAACGAATGTCTAACGCTCGGTTTATACCGTTCGAGGATTTATCGCTCGCGACAATTTTACCCATCATGCATGTGCGTTACCTATCGGATTATGTATGTGTATTTATTCACACTGCAATGGGTATATACCCGGTGGCAGTGGTAACTAATTACACTCAATAATGACAATAATAAACTTATTAATTAAAAATACAATTAATAATAATAATAATATTAATAATAATATTAATAATAATAATAATAATAATAATAATAATAATAATAATAATAATAATAATAACAACAGGGAATATACTAAATTAAATGAAACGATCACTTAAAATAACATTTGAAATATTCTAATTTGTATCTTAAAACTAAGATCGAACTAAAACCCACGAGTATATGTTCATATCTGCACAAGTACCTTTCAACATTACACTCATTTCGCTGTCAACTCACTCACTGCAATGGAACTACGACACATTTTACTGATTCTATCCTGATTTCACTAACACTTCAAAAACATTTCACTGTTCAAATTCTTTGCACTGCCACTATAAACTATAAAGCTTCACTGACAGGAACACGTTTCACTTACACAGCACACTTCACTGACACGACATACTTCTTCACTGATACAACACACTTCACTGACACAACATAATTCTTCACTGATACAACACTTCAATAACAACATATCATTTACACCCTTTAACTACTGTGTATAATTACCGTCTATTAGTAAGGTCCTTAAGCCTATTTTAAATGCACTTTTGGTTGTTGGTAAAGCCTTTAGTAAGTCTGCAGGTAAAGCATTCCAGTCCCTGATAGTACGATTGAGAAAAGAAAACTTTCCAGTGTCCGTCCTCTGCCTATGCTATGAACTACTTGGCGCTCGAGCGAAAACGTCCGATGCAGACTTCTGGTTGCTGCCAAATTTGAATTTGTTTGTTAATTCTCTGATTTTTTCTATCTTTTAATAACTTCTTTCTTTTACTTACTTACAAATGGCTTTTAAGGAACCCGAAGGTTCATTGCAGCCCTCACATAAGCCCGCCAGCGGTCCCTATCCTGTGCAAGATTAATCCAGTCTCTATCATCATATCCCACCTCCCTCAAATCCATTTTAATATTATCCTCCCATCTATGTCTCGGCCTCCCTAAAGGTCTTTTTCCCTCCGGTCTCCCAACTAACACTCTATATGCATTTCTGGATTCGCCCATACGTGCTACATGCCCTGCCCATCTCAAACGTCTGGATTTAATGTTCCTAATTATGTCAGGTGAAGAATACAATGCGTGCAGTTCTGTGTTGTGTAACTTTCTCCATTCTCCTGTAACTTCATCCCGCTTAGCCCCAAATATTTTCCTTAGCACCTTATTCTCAAACACCCTGAACCTATGTTCCTCTCTCAGAGTGAGAGTCCAAGTTTCACAACCATACAGAACAACCGGTAATATAACTGTTTTATAGATTCTAACTTTCAGATTTTTCGACAGCAGACTGGATGATAAGAGCTTCTCAACCGAATAATAACACGCATTTCCCATATTTATTCTGAGTTTAATTTCCTCCCGAGTGTCATTTATATTTGTTACTGTTGCTCCAAGATATTTGAATTTTTCCACCTCTTCGAAGGATAAATCTCCAATTTTTATATTTCCATTTCGTACAATATTCTGGTCACGAGACATAATCATATACTTTGTCTTTTCGGGATTTACTTCCAAACCGATCGCTCTACTTGCTTCAAGTAAAATTTCCGTACTCCCTTCTTTTACTTCTTGAAAAACTCTGTAATGTTGGCGGGTTATTAAGAAATAATACAGATTTGTCTGGAAATCGAAGACGCCCCAATTGGTGGGATTTCAGCGAGCTGAGAGAGACGAGTTCGGCCCTCAAGATCATGCACTGCCCATAAGGTGATGTCCTCGAGAATCAAAGATACTACCTTCCCGCTGCGAGATAGAGATGCTGCAATGAGTTTAAAATAACAGTCGATCAATCTTCATCACGGACGCCATTAACCTGTATGTAAATTAAAAGTGCGTCGTTGAAGAGCGTGAGGCGGGGAAATCAATCAAGTGGAGCAGAGTGTCCGGTGTCGCTCGTGTTTGCGTTCCATCAACTCCAGATAAAATAAGGGCGATGATGCCTCGGCGCTGTAATTACTTGCTGTCCGGGTGATGAAACATAAACAAACCCGCTCGTGCGCGCAGGGGTGCCAACACCCCCACCCCCAAACAAGAATACCTATTTTACCTACTGTCGGGACGGGTCTTGGCAAAGTTCCTTCAACTTAATTTTAATCTTTTCACCTTCTTACTCCGTTCACAATCTTCGTGGTTTTAAGATCTTGACTGTTGTCTGAACGGAGCGTTTCGTCTTTGAGAGATCTCCCATTCCTGGTATTTATTTCTGGAAAATTATTCCTTACGTGATACATTTTGACGTGTAGCGTCTATATTCGACCTTCCATAATAGACATGTTTAGTCTAAGGCAGCCGTGGCGAAAATGCGACTCACGAGCACATTGTGGCTCGCAGTGATAGCTGTGCATTTCTACTTCCCCCAACCCCCACCCTGTCACTTACTGGAGTCAAACTCCGTTCTATTTGTATTTGCCTCTGATCTGCGAGTGGCATATCGTCGCAATGTCTCTCTCCAATACATGTACTGTACATCTACAAAAACGAAATTTTCAAGTAGGATGGGAGAACGCATTTTTTTCCTGTCAATATGGTGAGAATATTAAATGTATGATTTGTTCACAAGTATTACAAGGAAAACGGTTGTATAACATGAAACGGCATTATATTACATGTCACCGACATTATGAAACATTGAAAGGTAATTACTATTATTATTATTATTATTATTATTATTATTATTATTATTATTATTATTATCACTGTACGTCGACCCTTTTTCAGCAGATGTACGAATAATGCGGTTAGATCTCAATTGAACTTTTCAAATCTTTGTCAAAAAATAAGTATCCGAAGCTTCGTTCTTTCGCTTGCTCTGTTGAAGCCATATTCGCTACAACTTACGTTTGTGAAAAATTATTTTCAATAATGAAAATAGTTAAAACCTAAATGTAGATCACGACTGACAGACAAACACCTTCGTGATCAACTACGTCTGGCAGTAAGTGACATAATTCCTGATTTTGAAATTCTGTCGCAGAGACATTCTGAAGACAGTTAATTTCAGGTCGTGATAATGTGGCCTATGCTTTCTTGTACATTTCTCTTTTCGTTGTACGTACTAAATATTAGTTTGTAGCCTTGTACTGTATAAAATTATATTTAAATGCTGGACGTAAGGAAAATGAAAATCCGTTACTGAGTCAGACAGTTACTTCACTTCCCCTTCGGGTGTTCGCCTCCCTCCATAGGTGCTATGCACGTTGCAGGTTACACAGTGGCTCGGCGCACGAACTCTTCTTCGCCACGGCTGGTCTAAGGCATAACTGCACAAACAGCGCTCAACGAGCGCGCGCGCTCCTTCAGAGCGGGAGAGCTGTGTTTACCGCTCGCCGAAACGGAGAGGATGATACGTCAGAATGACATAGACTTGCTATAGGTAGAGGAGAGGGAAACGACCACTCAGTTATCTAGTGGAGTGCAGTGTGTAGGCCTATTCTCAGTAACTGTTTCACGTTGCTTACCTACTGCTACAGTACAGCATGGAGGAATCTAAAAGACGGAACATAACATTTAACGATTTACAGCTCGGACTTATAGATCTTCAATGTGGCCTAAGGCCTAAAGATCGTTTGAATAATACTACTAGCCTGGTTGAGTTTTACAAGACTAAACATTAGCAATAATATTCACGACTACACAGGCTGGCTGTGAAAATGATTTCTATGTTTGGCTCAACATTTATATTTGTGAGCAACTGTTTTCTAAAATCAACTTTAATAAAGGCAGACATCGAACATCTGTAACTGATGTTTCGTTACGATCAGTAGGCTACTGTTCCTTTCAGCTGCCAACAGCATAAAACCTCGTTTTGATGTACTGATAAATAAAAATATAACAAAATGATATTGTACATTTAAGTAGCTATAGAATTTCTATTACTTCTGTACAATAAATATTTCTTTATTAATTAATAATAGTCCAAGATAGTTCTGCAAACACTGAACGGGAATTCATTTCATAAACACTCGTAATAGTAATTCCTTTTGTGTATATTTTGTACGAACTCACCCCTTCTTCCGGTCCACCCTTATATAGAGCGCAGCTAATATCTGCATTCCGCTCATGAGCTGTGAGCCGGCTCGGAGAGCGCAAATCTTGTGCAGGCCTGGTCTAAGGTTACCAGGTTTTATTTATAATTTCCGGGGACAGATAGCGACGTAATATAAAAAAAATACTTTTAACATATCTCTTAGATTGCCATCAACTTATATTGTTTTTACGTAATTTAAAGAATTAAAATACTAGTACTCATTCTAAACTACGGCACTGTTTTCTTTTCGAAAGAGTGAATTTTTGTAAGTAGGTCTTCCAGATATGGAGGGTACCTGTGAATATATTGAATAAGCAGTCGTGGACAGCCGATAAGGGGTGGTTCTCCAGCTTGGGGGTTGGGCGAAGGGCTAACAACCCATCACCGTAAAAAGCAGTTTGTTACGAATCCCTGCAATAAGCCTCGGAGTGGAGATTTATCCTTCGAAGAGGTGGAAAAATTCAAATATCTTGGAGCAACACTAACAAATATAAATAACACTCGGGAGGAAATTAAACGCAGAATAGGCCTAAATATGGGAAATGCCTGTTATTATTCGGTTGAGAAGCTTTTGTCATCGTCTGCTGTCAAAAAATCTGAAAGTTAGAATTTATAAAATAGTTATATTACCGGTTGTTCTTTATGGTTGTGAAACTTGGACTGTCACTTTGAGAGAGGAACAGATATTAAGGGTGTTTGAGAATAAGGTTCTTAGGAAAATATTTGTGGCTAAGAGGTATGAAATTACAGGAAAATGGAGAAAGTTACACAACGCACTTTTAAACACGTTATTTACTCGCAGATGAAACTCCGAGACATTAGAAACTAGAGTTGGGTCGATTCGTGAACGAATCGTTCATTCGAACGACTAATAATAAAGAATCGTAAGAATCGATTCGTGGTATCAACGAATCGTCGTTCAAAAGTATCGTAACCAATCGTCGTTCAAAAGAATCGTAACGAATCGTAGTTTATAGTAACGAATTCACATGGTATCGTAACCCACGATTCAATTTTCTTGTTTGATGTAACAGTGCCGAATACTCCCGGGCGAGAGTGAAATCAAAATACTGCATTTGTTAAGTATGGAACATAATGAACACAAACCTGAAATTTGGATAATTAAATAGAGATGTAATGCAAAAAATGTACTTCGTAATAAGGTTCAGTTGATAAATTAAAATTTAGAAACATTATCTTGGTAATTTTGTAGACTAATGGAGGTCATGCTGAATGGTTCAGCCAATGAGAAAGAGACAATCCAATATCTCGCCTCTTATGCCATCTATGCGAGAGATGTAGAACGTTTTTGTTCACGCGTGGTTTGCAAAGGAAAGTGTCCTGTAAGTCGTTCGTTGACGAATCGTTGGAATCGCAGTGTAGGAAGAATCGTGAACGAATCGTTAGAATCGATTCGTAATGTATGATTGAATCGTTGGAATCGACTTCTGAAAAAGAATCGTGTTGCCCAACTCTATTAGAAACCCAACTTAGCAATGAATTCATAAGCTACTTGAAAAGCCAAACATCGAATTTTCAATAAAATCATCAAACTATTATAAAATACAAAAATGTGATTTTTCAGAGTCTCGAATGCTTGAGAAATCTCGACCCTACGGGCCTTCGATTTCCCAAACTGCATTCTAGACCTGAAAAGTGTAGCTTAGAATTCATGGTATTGTACATAATAACGGGCGTCTTTTTACTCATTTATCTCCTAGGTTAGATATGTAAATAATATGACAAACTATTAATATTGTTTACATGCATCCCAACATATATACATTTCGGATTGCAGATTTATTACTTTAACAATGAATTAATATGTAATTATGATAAATTTATAGTTTTGATAATTATTGCCCCACTAATAACAATAATTTGTTACAACACGGTTAAACTAAATCATGTCGTCGAAAATCTATCGGTCTACAATTACACATAACTATATATTATGTACAAAAATATAGTAGAGAATATATCACTACAATACAGTGTCTGCCTTTAATAACAAAGCGTAATGTAGTGACAGATATGTATTTCTCATTTTGTTTTCCTTTAGGGACTTTCTTTGTGTTTTCCCGTCCACTTTTTTACGTTTCCTTCGTTTGCCGCTTCTGGTTAAACATTTCTAAATGAAAATATTTATGACTCAATACTCAATATTACAAGAATAACATTTCGCCGACCACTCGGTGGTATTGGCTTTTGTTAAAAGAGAAGGGGGAGAAAGCTACGAATTAAAAACGCTCCCTCTCTCTTTCATAAGTAAAATTTTGCGTCACTTTGCGCTAAAATAACTAGAAACCAGTTGGAAAGCTGGCAGTCAGGAAGAGAATGTGATTATTTACAACGAATGCCTATAAGCCGTCCTGTTTACATTTGGTTATAAATTGGATTGCCCCTGTACTGTTTAACTGACGCCATCTTTCATAAAGAAGAGCGTATGTAAAGTATACAAACCACTTCCCCTTTTGTAAACAATACAGCTTACGTTCCCATCATTACACAGAAAGTTACAATGAAAAGAATGTACCGATATGTATGTATGTATGTATGTATGTATGTATGTATGTATGTATGTATGTATGTATGTATGTATGTATGTATGTATGTATGTATGTATGTATGTATGTATGTATGTATGTATGTATGTATGTATGTATGTATGTATGTATGTATGTATGTATGTATGTATGCATGCATGCATGCATGCATGTATGTATGTATGTATGTATGTATGCATGCATGTATGTATGTGTGTACGTATGTATGTACATATGTACGTATGTGCGTGCGTATGTATGTGTGTATGTGTGTATGCATGTATGTATGTATGTACGTACGTATGTGCGTATGTATGTATGTATGTACAGTATGAATGTATGCATGCATGTATGTATGTGTGTACGTATGTATGTACATATGTACGTATGTGCATGCGTATGTATGTATGTGTGTGTATGTGTGTATGTATGTATGTACGTACGTACGTATGTGCGTATGTATGTATGTACAGTATGTATGTATGCATGCATGTATGTATGTGTGTACGTATGTATGTACATATGTACGTATGTGCGTGCGTATGTATGTATGCATGTACGTACGTATGTGCGTATGTATGTATGTATGTATGTATGTATGTATGTATGTGTGTATGAATGTATGTATGCGTGCATGTATGCATGCATGCATGTATGTATGTGTGTACGTATGTACGTATGTACGTATGTGCGTGCGTATGTATGTATGTATGTACGTACGTATGTGCGTATGTATGTATGTACGTATGTATGTACGTACGTACGTATGTGCGTACGTATGTATGTATGCATGCATGTATATATGTATGTATGCATGTGTGTACGTATGTATGTATGTATGCATGTGTGTACGTATGTATGTATGCATGCATGCATGTATGTATGTATGCATGTGTGTACGTATGTATGTATGCATGCATGTATGTATGTGTGTACGTACGTATGTATGTGCGTATGTATGTATGTATGTATGTATGTATGTATGTATGTATGTATGTATGTATGTATGTATGTATGTATGTACGTGCGTATGTATGTATGTATGTATGTATGTATGTATGTATGTATGTATGTATGTATGTATGCATGCATGTGTGTACGTACGGACGTATGTATGTATGTACGTACGTATGTGCGTATGTACGTACTTACGTATGTATGTATGTACAGTTACCCTTAAAAGGAATGAGACGACTCTTGGTCGTCGGAAGTTAAAGTTCTACAGCGCGGTTCACTCGATATCGACGTAACGATACATAACATGAGAAATACAGCAAGAATTGTTACGAGGACCACAACAAGGACAAGGACCAAAATAAGAATCACGAAGAAGACAGCCATTTAAGGCCACGATTTCACAACATAGCTAGGGTCACAAGTTATCATTGCTTCACTGTACCGAATGGCAAATGCCTGCTATGGGATCTACATTCTAGACTGCTGTTGTCACTGTCTTGTCTCGGTAGCTCATATAGTAGCGTGTCGGTTCCACTGCTTAACCGAAACGTTTCGTGTTCGATCCCAGGTGAAACTTTTTTTATTGAGGTGTAATTAATTTCTTCAGAGTTCCTAGACTATCTAATTTGTCGAAAAATATGAATAATTTATGCCCAATTTCTGGGTCTTACAAGTGGACTGAACCTTGTCAAAAATAAATCTTACTTGAAAGATAAGAGTATTTTTCCTCAAAAAAAAAATCACAGGAAACAAAAAGAGACCTGTTAACTTAAAATCTTGTCCACATGCCATCAGCTTCTATTACAGCTCTAAGTCGGTCCGGCATGGATGTCACGAGATAGTGGAATAAATTCTAATTCCCGGCGAGATCTTCCCAGGTTTCAACAACTTGATCCCTCAATTCGTCTCGATTTCGAGGGCGTCGGTGGGCATAGGTGGCTATCCTTCTCTTTTTCAATTCCGCCCATAAATTTTTGATGACATTCAAATCAGGTGACATCGGAGGCCAATTAATGATTTCGATCTCGGGTCTACTTTGAAACCATCTTTGGATGCTTGCGGCATAGTGCACGGGATGGTTATCCTCTTGGAACAGCAATGTTCCTTCGGGAAAACGTTCTAGGGGCGGAAGGAAGGATTATATTTTCCAGAATGTGCTCGTAAGTTCCCGTATTAAACCGGCCATCGATGCGTTCTATAACGCCAGATCCATCGTAAGACATCCACCCCAACACGATATCAGAGTCTACTATATACAGTCACGAAGCTTGAGTTTTGAGGGTGCTAGAAACAGTAGACTGTGACGGTACTCTTTTGCATTGCCTGTAATGAGGCGATATTAGCGATCCTAGTGGTGAGCAACAATCTAATGTTTGAATATTTACTACGTATTGAGCTTCGCGACTGTATATACTAGACTGTGACAATATGCTAAAGCGCCCCGATCTTTCACGTCGGTGCACATAGCGCTGATCATGTGGGAGACCATCCTCACGATAGACAGGGACAGGACTTTCGTAATCACTCGGGATGGTTGTTTCGTCGGAGAAAATTACATTTCTCCAATCGAAATCCACTCGATTGGTAACGAAGGCAAGACGGTCGACAGCTTGTGCTTCCCCCAATATTTCCATTTGCGCAGCCCACCGGCTCCTAATACCGCGGTTCCTCAACCTGCTGATCAGAGTCTGTGAAGAACAGGGAAAGTTAGATGCTGCTCTTATTTCGTTAGCAGTCCGAAAGGAGTCCTGTCGAATTTCCTCTAATAAGAGAGCATCCTCTTCCAATGAAGAAAACCGCGGACGCCCAGGAATAGGGCGATTTTCGACCTCCCCTGAATTTTGGTAACGATGAACCCACCTCTCGGCTGTACTTCCAGAAACACCGACCAAACGGCCAGCAGATCTAGCCCCATATACAGCCTCAACTAGAGCTATAACTCGCTGTCTCATGTCACGTCGGTTCGCCATTAAGATGAGAAATGAGGGATGATGATAATACTTTAGTGTAGACAATGACTATTTAACGTGATATAGAATTACTGAAATAAGGGTCATCTTGCACAGTAAGAGTTAATAAATGAACTCTAACTTAAATATTTAAATAACAGGATATAACAGGAAGTCCAATTGTTGCGAAGCTAATCAAATTAAATCTAATTACATTAAGTAAACAAACCCCAAGTTATGACACCACATTGCTACAGCTAAATTGTAGGTTATTAACATAAGCATTGAATAGGTCCGTGCTTATGTGTTGGACAACAAAACCAAACATCGAAAAGTTCGAATCTTGCCGAGGAATGTAACTTCTTGCTTTTTATAATGTAAATCAGACTTCTAACTACAATCATTCATATTTCTTAATATTTATTAATATTTATAGCCAACATTGAGTTTGTAAAGAAAAGACTTTAGAAATCTCATATGGAATTTGTAATCTGTAGTGACATAGATTATCTCTCGGAACTTTTCCGCAAAAGTAAATTAAATTCACTCCTTGAAACAGGAAATCTTAGTCGTAGACTCATTTCCCCACCAGGATACAAGCTGAAGTAGCACAGCCATTGATAAAAGTTTTGTACACTGAATTAGACTGAATTCCTATTCGGCAGCACCTATAATCAATGGCTTGTATGAACATGATAAAAAAAATCCTGTTTCCAATGTTACTGAACAATTTCAAAATATTAATTTAAAAACTAAAAAAGGGTCGTAAATTCTGTATCTAGTGATTATTTACATTTATGTCTACAAAATGATTCTTGGAAAAACGTGTATGTTACTGGTACTACTGATATTAAGAGTAAATGTATTGTATTTTGCACTTCATTTCAGAATCACTTCAGTGGATGTTCTCCACTCAATGTTGTGAAAAAATTCAAAAGTAAAATCATGTAGATAATGCAGGGACTTAAAAATCTCATGTATTAAAAAGAAGAATCTATATGCAATGAGCTGCAATGTAACTATCCTCATATTCTTAAATACTACAAGAAGTACAGTGTAATTTATCAAAATTTATGAAAGAGGGAAATAGAACACATTTGAATAGAAAAGCACAAAATCCAGATAATGCAATTAAATCTATTCGGAATATTATTAAAGTTAAACTTGTAGATATCCTAAGAAAGAAAATATTTTTTCATAAAAATTAGTGATTATAAAGTAGATGATCCCAAATCTATTGCAAATTCTTTTAACGTCTTATAGTATATAGTACAGAAATATTATTGACAACTTAAACATTCAAGATTTTGCAAAATATACTGCAATTAGTTACTTAACACATGCATTTAATAGTTAGTATTAATATATGTAATTAATCAATAACTGCAACAGTGCTTATACATTCAATCATAACATGAATTAAATTGAATGCACATTAAATTAAACACGTAGATAAAATAGTTAAAATCAACTGAAGGGGTGAGAATGAAATAATCCAAAGCCACACTTTTAACAAAAATTATTTTGTGCGAGTGCATTTATTACACATATGGGAAAGCTACTAATAAAATATTGTAATAATTACTCAACAAATGACATGGCCTAAGGACTCTAAACCTTTGTAATCGTTTGTCCGTGTGGCTTAGGAATATATTTGTAATTCCATTTTAATTGATAGTTTTTAATTATATATATATATATATATATGCATTTACATTGTATGTGTGTGTATAAATGCATTCATTAGATTAACGTTTATAATATTATAACTTGTAACTTTGTAATTTTTGTGATCATTAACACTTAATCTGAGGACTTTGTAAAACTCTATTTCAACGTTATTTAGAAAAAAAAAATCATTGATATAGACTAAGAATCGAACTCGCTCTCTTCTACACCACACGCAGAGATCTTAGCGTCTGAGCTATTGCAGCGACACGAAAGCTTTACTTTCTGTGCGGAGTGGAGATCTAGTCATGAAGGTCCATTGTCGATTTAACTACACGATTTACGTATATATTTATCTCTTATTTACGTAATATTATCATATTTTTTGCAGTTTTTGAAGTGAATTCCGGAACGATGCCAGTAACAAACCAAATAGCTTGAATCTAAGTAACTTAATATCCGTTATCTTGTGTATCAGTGCTCTGGTCTCTGATCATGCGCAGTGTTGTACATCTGAGACTTAGGAATATTCAATCGTCTCATTCCTTTTCAGGGAAACTGTACGTATGTATGTATGTATGTATGTATGTATGTATGTATGTATGTATGTATGTATGTATGTATGTATGTATGTATGTATGTATGTATGTATGTATGTATGTATGTATGTATGTATGTATGTATGTATGTATGTATGTATGTATGTATTGTTTATAATTACAGGATGCCCCATTACCTAAGTAATAGTACATGCTTTCACTCTCTATGTAGTACAATATTTACAATTCGTTAATCTTAATTTACTTAAAATGTCTATGTACTATGTATGGTCCTTATGTTGCATCACATATTTTTAACACTGTAGTAGTGCCTGTTCATATCACACATTTCTAAACTCACTTTTAGTTGTTGTTTTATCACGTATTTTTGTTCTACACTATATTAATTGCTGTTTTGTCACAAGTTTATATATTTTATAAATTGACTAGACACTTTGAGGTAATTGTTTATAAGCTGTTGGCGAGTCACTCCTCCGCAATTTAAGTCACACAGGGTTAGTGTGCACTCAACGTTGGTTGCTTGACGGTTGTCAGCCCACTTTGAGGTCTGTGGGTATAGAGGGAAAAATTGGTTCGGTCTCTGGTATAGTTCCCGGGTAGCTCAGTTGGTAGAGCGTTGGGACGTTAAACCAAAGGTCCCAGGTTCGATGCCCGGCCTCGGAACAATTTTTCCCTCGAAATTATTCAATTGTAAGGACATTTTTTCTTCCTTATGATATGAATAACCATCAATTAAAATAATGTCACTTATACCCCTTACAACCTATAGAAATCGGAATCTTGCGACAAAACTTGGGACCCCTTCCTTGTTAGACAAATTATCGCATAAGTTATAGAGTCGAAACGAGCTAAGTGAAAGAATGCATTTCGGATCCAGCCTCGTGACATCAATCAAACTATCACACTAGATATGCTACAGAGAACATAGACTGAAATTGAGTATCGCTTGGATATTGTTCGCGCTAACGAAGGATCTTATATAGGGACATCATTTTATTTTTACTTCAATTTTTATTGTACCTGAGTTTTTTAATATACTTCACTCCCACCCCCTGTACTAGTAAACTTGAAACTGTTCTCCACACAGAACCAAGAGTATACAGTCAAAGTCGCCTTACGATCATAGTAAACACAATCAGTACTGAGTTAGTGAGTATAGTACGTTCCAGAAATTAATATGTTCGCGTTTTCCAGTGACGAAAGAGCTTTCAATATTGAATCATATTCTCGCACAGGTACGTGCGTTTGCCTATATCGCATCCCGGTTTCCTCCACCCGCTTCTGCTCGTCCCTCTGTAAAGGCTAGTGGCTGGGCTGTCTTAGCTCTTTTCTGAAAACATTAATTTCTGTTGGGAATTGGACGTCTACGGAACATTATGCAACTGTTTAAAATAACTTAAATAAAAGGCCTCGTTAATTAATTGTCACGTGATTTCCCTCCTGCGACAAAACTACTTGGACGGACAGTAGATAGCATGTCTGAGTAATTTTATCTTTTCGGATCGAGCAGAAGTGAAGATTGAATTTACAGTACGTAAGGTACTCTTTCATAGAGCAGGTACAGAATTATTTCAATATAAGGTAATGGTACGAAGAACGAAACTGGTAATTGAAATTAGGTACAATAGTCTATAGTGGGATACTATGCACAAAAGAACTGAAGCCTGTATCGAAATGAACGGCCACCATTTTCAAAATTGTATTTAAATATCCATATTATGATTATTTTTCAATTTAACTTCATTCTCTATATTGTATGCTAATGTGCTGTGGACAGTATAATATACACTGCATAATGAATACGTTCGAATGGATAGCTCAGTTCGTGAGTAAAAACACTTATTGTTAATACAGTACTGTATTTTGATTAAAGAAAACCCTAATGAAAATTATCAAACTCAAAATGGCGATATTTCCTGCTTTACGTAAATGGATGAACTAATTCTCTTCTCTCTTATACCTAGTAAAGTGATTCGTTTGTATTTACGCCAGTATCATCGAACTCCAGTCGTGGAAGGGGGTAGCAAACGGTGTTTCCGGTTCTCAACCGTTAATCCAAAGGTATAGCCAGGTTAACATTAGAAATGTTAGTAAAAATAAAATGATGTCCCTGTATAAGAATCTACTACGGATGGACAGTATTTGTAAAACTGGTTTTAGTTGTGATTCCTAATAAAGGTGACAATAATAGCATCACAATTTCCTTTTTCTGTTAAGACGGAAGTTCGAGAGCGCCATTCGGTATATCCTACATATTTTCTTCAAGTCGTAATGAGATTTACCGATAGCTTCTAGGTGGAAGTGGACGATTGTAAATGTAAAGGGAACGTGTTACTGGGTTGCATGGACGAGTTAAAAATACATGACGTTGGTTAGAAGTTACAATGTCGTGTATTACATGATATTACCAGGTGGCCAGTTACGAACTATATCTGTGGTCAATATGCGGGGGATAGAAAACAGAGATAGAGAGAGAAAAAAAGAGAAACTATGTTTTATTGATGGAAAAAGTAAAGGAAGAGAAAAGCTTGAGCCAACAAGATCGTGGTGAATGTTGGTTGCACGCAAATGTCAGTAGAACACGCACACACCCACCCACACACACGTCAGCAGACCTTTTGAATTCCAATATAGCCCAGGTGCACGCTGAATAAAAACAAAGATTTCCAGGATACATTCGTGTCGATCACAAAATAGGTTAGTTCGGTGGTAACAGCCCGGCTATCGTAAATCGCAGACGATTCTCTACTTTACTGCTGACTCAGAGTTTTTTTGTGTGTGAGTTGGGGTGGAGAAAAGTTTGTAACTCTCACCTTTTGTTTTCAAAAAGTGTTCCCATAGTAACGACGGCTAGAGAGGAATAAACATTCCACGCTCATGGAAGCGACGTCTGACTGAGTTTCTGGCTCAAATAAGACTTAAGACAAAATAATTATAAGTTTCTTCTTTCTTTCGTTATTTCTTTCTTTTTTCCAGTTTCTTTCTTCATCTTTCACTTTACTATATCCGATTCTCTTTCTTCCTTTATAGCTACCTTACTTTCACTTCATTCTTTTATTCTTTATTATGTCCTTCCGTACCCGTTTCTTTCTTTCACTTGATTATTTATTTATTTTATGCTCGACCATGCCGAAATATAGTAATTATACACCTGGTAGCAGCCCTTTAATGGACCTCATTAAAGTACACCTATTCATTAAAGTTCAGGTGTTTCGCCAATCAGTCGACCTGGTTGGCAAGTTGGTATGGCGCTGGCCTTCTATGCCCAAGGTTGCGGGTTCGATCCCGGGCCAGGTCGATGGCATTTAAGTGTGCTTAAATGCGACAGGCTCATGTCAGTAGATTTACTGGCATGTAAAAGAACTCCTGCGGGACAAAATTCCGGCACATCCGGCGACGCTGATATAACCTCTGCAGTTGCGAGCGTCGTTAAATAAAACATAACTTTTAACTTTTTTCGCCAATCAGAGAGCACCATATGAAAGCGCAAGTATCGATTTCACCAATTGCACATATGATATGATATGATATGATATGATATGATATGATATGATATGATATGATACGATACGATACGATACGATACGATATATGATATGATATGCACTTGATTATTTATTTATTTTATGCTCGACCATGCCGAAATATAGTAATTATACACCTGGTAGCAGCCCTTTAATGGACCTCATTAAACTACACCTATTCATTAAAGTTCAGGTGTTCCACCAATCAGAGAGCACCATATGAAAGCGCAAGTATCGATTTCACCGATTGCACATTTGAAATAAAGTCAGTTCTGTTACTATGATAAAATTAGCGTTAATTGTAAATAATATTCAAATAAATTCAATTTGAATAATTTCGAGGGAAAAATTGTTCCGGAGCCGGGTATCGAACCCGGGACCTTTGGTTTAACGTACCAACGCTCTACCACTGAGCTACTCGGGAACTCTAACCGACACCGATCCAATTTTTCCCTCTATATCCACAGACCTCAAAGTGGGCTGACAACCGTCAAGCAACCAACTTCGAGTGCACACTAACTCTGTGTGACTTAAATTGTGGCTTTCTGTTAACGAACAGTGACGTGTATTGTGCAAATCAAGATTTCAGGTATAACTCCCTGTAAAGTTGATTTGAATAATTTCGAGGGAAAAATTGTTCCGGAGCCGGGTATCGAACCCGGGACCTTTGGTATAACGTACCAACGCTCTACCACTGAGCTACTCGGGAACTCTAACTCAATTTGTCATCTCGTTTTTCTATGTATAATTCAATTTCAAGGTTATATCAAGATTTTTATTGGACTATTTTACGACGCTGTATCAACATCTAGGTTATTTAGCGTCTGAATGATATGAAGGTGATAATGCTGGTGAAATGAGTCTGGGGTCCAGCACCGAAAGTTACCCAGCATTTGCTCGTATTGGGTTGAGGGAAAACCCCGGAAAAAACCTCAACCAGGTAACTTGCCCCGACCGGGACTCGAACCCGGGCCACCTGGTTTCGCGGCCAGACGCGCTGACCGTTACTCCACAGGTGTGGACTATATCAAGATTAATGTTTCTTTTACTCTCTAGTTTATATCAAGGTCGTCGACATTTGTTTCTCGGAAAAAAATCAATACTTTCGCGTCTGCGCACATCTCACAATTTACGAGGTAGGCTATTGCACAAGGTCAGTTCCGTTCCTCACTTAGATAACAATAAGATGAATACTTATGAATAATTTCAAGTTAGAAATATGGTCGAGCATAAAATGTCGTATGAAACTTGCCTATAATGGTAATTAAGACGCTCGTATGAAAATTATAAAACTCGCTTGCGCTCGTTTCATAAACATACTCGCGTCTTAATTACTACTACTATAGACTCGTTGCATAATGTACTATTGCTACATACCTTCTTCTGATCCCTTTCTCTAAAGCGTTAGTTCCTCATTTTATTTGTCCTTTATTAATCTGTGACTTTTCATATTTTAATTACTGTTTTCTTTCTGTCCATTATGAATCTATACTTTCCATCAATTTTGGGAAGTACAGGGTGATCCGTTTGGGTATGGATAAAATAAAAACACCGTAAAACATTTACAGTACGATTATTTAGTACTGACAGTCGCCGGCGATGAGCGCCTGGGTCAGGCGAGTCCATTTAGTTACTCCAAGGGGTGTTTGGGTTATTCACTTGCTTGCCTTCGGAGCGATCGGATGTCATGCGTGTGGTAGAGCGCTAAGTTTCCAGTACAACTAAGCTGTACTGCATGTCTTTACCGACCGCTCGCACTTATCTCTACTCCGGAACTCTCCCCATTCCTCCTATTACATCAACTATTTCGCGTCGCTGAGCTGTCAGGACTAAATAATCTGTCTGTATTTCTGAATTTTATTGTTGAAACTTTGTGCATACAACACTGAAAGATGGGAGATTCCTCAGAGCTCAACATGACTTCCATTGCGCACCCTGCACAACTCATAACGGTGATGCAATTCAGCCCATGTCCGTTGTAACATAAGAGGGGTGAATTGTTAAAAAGCTTCAGTAATTTTTACTCTCAGATCATCAATGTTCCTGGGTTTCTATGAATAGACAGTGTCTTTAACAAAACCCCACACGAAGAAGTCAAGAAGGGTTAGATCTGGAGAGTTAGGGGGCCAAGCCAAGAGATAGCTGCTTCTCGTACTGGGATTCGCCTGCGATCTCCTGCGTGTTTTTTTTAACACAGAGCCTATTTCTACAAATGCTGGATACCACTACATTATGGAATCGTATTTAGGTACATAACGCACACCATACTCACGTAGATATTCCCTTTGAACTCTTAACACTCTCAAATTTAGCATACCAAAGAACACATTGTGCCCGCTTTTGATTTGTAGTAGCCATTTTAATCATCTACAATTTTCATTTGTCATTTCAGGTTACGCATTGTTGATTGTCATGGAAACTCCCATCTTCTAATCATAATATAACCAGCAATAAATTTTTCCTACTATCGTAATAGCTTTATAATAATAAATTAATATTATCCTTACCCAAACGGATTAGACTGTAATTTTTTAAGTGTAACGTTTTATGTTGACGATCAAATGAATAAAACGCTACTGGTGTTCTAACATGTGACACCACTTAGCTATGACAATGAGTTAGGTCACACTATCCTGGTATTAACTTATTAGCAAAGCATACAACTTTTCCGTTGATGTGTATGCTGGATGGATATAAGTAGAATCTCATTAATTTGGACTTATTAGGGGATAAGTTGTCTGAATTAACCAAAATCCAGATTAACTTATAATTAATCTAAAAGGCTTTGTTATGCTGATATCATATCATATCATATCATATCATATCATATCATATCATATCATATCATATCATATCATATCATATCATATCATATCATGTCATGTCATGTCATATTATATCATATATCATATAATATCATATCATATCATATCATATCATATCATATCATATCATATCATATCATATCATATCATATCATATCATATCATATATCACATCACGTATTAATCTCAGACTACCTCAATTACTAATAAGGTCAAATCAACGGACACTAAGTACTTGAATCATATCATATCATATCATGTCATGTCATGTCATGTCATGTCATGTCATGTCATGTCATGTCATGTCATATCATATATCACATCACGTATTAATCTCAGACTATTTTAATTGTTAATAAGGTCAAATCAACGGACACTAAGTACTGGAATGGAATATTGTTTGGCAATTATCCAAGCTGGGATAACGAAACCAAAAAAGCTATGTTATTTACACCACCAAACAAGTGTTTAAAATCTACTTTCTCTTTTAGGTTTGTCCGAAATCCTTTTGATCCTGAGATTAAAAAGAATTAAACTCTATTAATGTTAATGTTAGTCATTAGGACTAAAAGAGGATGAAATACTTTAATTGCCTCCAGCTGTGTTCTTTCGACATTTCTGATCGTTCCGAAGAGTTTTAAGAATTCAATTTTCAAGGTAGGAGCAGCCAGAGGGTGGAATTTCATTACTCCGGATGCGAGGGCGATACTGAGCGGGGAGATCTCCGAGCCCCCAGATCAGAGCGGTCCTCGAACCACAGAGTGATCACTGTGTGAAATAAACAGTGAAAAATGCCGGTGAAATTGCCTCTGTCATCCTTCATTGTCTTTAATTTCCCACCTTTTGCGTAGCTCTGAATTGAAATTTTGATACGTCTGTCAGGTCAGTTACAGGATCTCTCCGAATAGGCTATCCTATTCACGGTTGCCGACCATGCTTAACCCTTAAATTCACAAAGTATTCTATAGGATACAACAGGTTAATAGGCTATATGCTACAATTTCAATAGAACAATAGAAAAAATGGTAGGAAAATTAAAATTTCACAATACTACAATATTGCGCAACATATATAATATGGACATTGCGTTAGTTGTTTTCTTTACAGTCCGGCACGGTTTAATAAACTAGTGTGAGAAATGAAGTTTTGCCAATAACTGGTCAAAAGTCTATCCCAATTCCTTACTGAAGCCATTCTTTATATGGTCGTCTGTAGGGGCATGAGCATTTATAACTACGATATCGCACCATCTACCCTTAAGTACTAAATACGATAAGGGTGCAGTGCATCAGTTATTCATAGATTTCAAAAAGGCATATGACTCGGTTAAGAGAGAAGTTTTATACGATATTCTTATTGAATTTGGTATTCCCAAGAAACTAGTTCGATTAATTAAAATGTGTCTCAGTGAAACGTACAGCAGAGTTCGTATAGGTCAGTTCTGTCAGATGCGTTTCCAATTCACTGTGGGCTAAAGCAAGGAGATGCACTACCACCTTTACTTTTTAACTTTACTCTAGAGTATGCCATTAGGAAAGTCCAGGATAACAGGCAGGGTTTGGAATTGCGGATGACGTGAATATGTTAGGAGAAAATCCACAAACGATTAGGGAAAACACGGGAATATTACTGGAAACAAGTAAAGAGATAGGTTTGGAAGTAAATCCCGAAAAGACAAAGTATATGATTATGTCTCGTGACCAGAATATTGTACGAAATGGAAATATAAAAATTGGAAATTTATCTTTTGAAGAGGTGAAAAAGTTCAAATATCTTGGAGCAACAGTAACAAATATAAATGATACTCGGGAGGAAATTAAACACACAATAAATATGGGAAATGCCTGTTATTATTCGGTTGAGATGCTTTTATCATCCAGTCTGCTGTCAAAAAATTTGAAAGTTAGAATTCATAAAACAGTTATATTACCGGTTGTTCTTTATGGTTGTGAAACTTGGACTCTCACTTTGAGAGAGGAACATAGGTTAAGAGTGTCTGAGAATAAGGTGCTTAGGAAAATATTTGGGGCTAAGCGGGATGAAGTTACAGGAGAATGGAGAAAGTTACACAACACAGAACTGCACGCATTGTATTCTTCACCTGACATAATTATGAACATTAAATCCAGACGTTTGAGATGGGCAGGGCATGTAGCACGTATGGGCGAATCCAGAAATGCATATAGAGTGTTAGTTGGGAGGCCGAAGGGAAAAAGACCTTTAGGGAGGCCGAGACGTAGATGGGAGGATAATATTAAAATGGATTTGAGGGAGGTGGGATATGATGATAGAGAATGGATTAATCTTGCTCAGGATAGGGACCAATGGTGGGCTTATGTGAGGGCGGCAATGAACCTCCAGGTTCCTTAAAAGCCAGTAAGTAAGTAAATAAGTAAGTAAGTAAGTAACTGAGTAAGTGAGTAAGTAAGTAAGTAAGTAAGTAAGTAAGTAAGTATGTATGTATGTATGTATGTATGTATGTATGTATGTATGTATTATTATTATTATTATTATTATTATTATTATTATTATTATTATTATTATTATTTTCATAGTCATTATTTTTTTAATTCTTCCCTTTTTCTCCCTTCTTCCTTGTCAGTTATCACCACACGTTATACCATAACATACCACATAATATCGTATCGTATCGTATCATATCGTATATCATTATAATCATGCTATATTATTATATTACATCATAGGCTACCATGTCATGTCATGTCAAATCATCATTATTTTCGTCATCATCATTATGGTTTTTCTTCCTCAACCATGCAATGGATTATCTGCTATTATTATATTCACCATTTTATCTACCCAACCCATCTTAAAATGTTTTCGCGAATATTCTGGAGATAATTTCTCAGAATAATGCTTTTTGCATTAAGTTTCGACTTTGTCCTGTTTATTTAAAACATTTCTCTGTTTGTAATTGTGTTCATATAACTTAGACTATGTATTGAGGTGGTTCCGGAATGTATGTGGTGATTTAAAAATATACTTAGAAGTCAATTTTATAAAACTTATATCCTTACTTAATTATGTAGCTACTCTATATTCAGTTCCAACACTTCCAGCTTTCTGACAACTTAAAAGTTTCTTCGTTTCAGAACTTTCCAACTTTCCCCGTCAACAAACGTCAAGGTGTATGCTGTAATATCCCTAAGAAGCTGACATTCTTCAGTATATTTTATAAAGCTCAGAATAAACTTAAAAGTGAAAAAGCAACCCTCTAGTAATATAGCGGGTGAGATATAACGTTTCAAACTTCAGCTCTGCCCCTTTCTCATGACCACGGAAACATTCAGGCCTGGCATTGTATTAATAGGAAACAGTACTTCTTTCATCAAAAAATTCTCTACAA
The DNA here is from genome assembly GCF_040183065.1 of Periplaneta americana. Classification (NCBI taxonomy): domain Eukaryota; kingdom Metazoa; phylum Arthropoda; class Insecta; order Blattodea; family Blattidae; genus Periplaneta; species Periplaneta americana. The sequence goes on along the minus strand of NC_091122.1, from coordinate 43,694,046 downwards.
GTTTTAAATAGCAGTCTTCAATTTTAATGGTTCCAAGAATATTTTGATTATTTGATAGGAACTACTCGCACGGTCTTCTAGTGACTAGAGCGCTGGACTTATAATCCCGGGAATCTGTGTTCGATCCCCGTTATACTCCTAATTTATGAATTGTGTTGGGCATGCCTGTGGTCCAGGTAATATAAGGGTTTTCTCCGGGAGCACTGGTTCCCCGGTGGCATCCCAACAAATCTCCATAATCTCATCTCATCTCATCGCAGATGTAGCGTAGACCAGCCTACCCTAGTGCAACGACTCTACACAACTGGTTTCATAAAGGTGAATGACAAAAAGTCAAGTACCAGCCATTAGTTATATATATATATACAGGGTGATTCACGAGGAAAAGTAAAAATTTAGGATACTATATCTTAGGCGATTTTGAGAGAAAAAGTTCATATGAATATAGGTCCGTTTTCGAACGATGGCGGAGCTAGATGCATTTTTTTGGTAAAACGTCTAGCCCCAATGTGAATCAGACGTTATAGGTCTCGCAAGTACGGATTACCGACGGAAGGAATGCGAATCAAACACTGCTATAAGGAAGAGCGGGCGAGAGGAAAGGTCACGAGATAACTTGAATATTATTCAAGAGCACAGTCGGAAGAGAAATGACATCGATAGAATCAGTCTTGCGTTGTGATAGTTACATTACGACTTTAGTTTGTTCCATTGCATGTGAATACGTGTCTTGTATCGCACGGTATTATTTCATTCGTAAACATATGTTGCGCATTTAATTAGCTTCGAATTTTTCTCTTGCTACGTTCTTTATTTTCACAGCGATGTCCTCATTTGTTCATCTTCTTAGAAGAGACAGTAATTCCATCGGCTCGCACCTCTCCCCCCCTCGGCGTGCCTACAGACACACGTCAAAACAGACAGCAACGCCACCATTGGTTTTCAGTAATCGTTTCTTGCGCGAGCTATACCATATGCTGCTGACGTGAGACAAGGTCAAGGTCGCAATGAATGACATAACATTGAAATCTGCATTGTGAGCGATGTAGATAGGAGAAACAAACCGGGTGGTGGGGCATTACAAATGTCCCAACAAATACGCTATCACTTATCAGTTCACAGCAGTTCAGTCAGCTACCTACAATACAGTAGTTATACAGGTACAGTTATCGGAAATGTTAAGTTGTGTTTTTCAAAATGCCTTATAAATTTTCAACTGCAGAATACGCCGATATTGTGTATGTTTATGGTTGCGTGCCGTCGCTGAATATGAACGACGCTTTCCGAACAGAAGGGTACCATATGGAAGAGTATTTACTGTCTATGAGGTTGGATGAAAGACTTGGTATAGCAAAGGAACAGGGAAACGATAGAGGCGCTAATCGACCGTATTTTGGATGCGGCATAAAGAACAACGTGCAACTCTCCCGAGCGATGAGCGCGATTCACACCCGAGCGCAAGAGTGCATTGAAGCAGAAGGAGGTACCTTTGAAAATGTGCGAAAACATCGACCCCGACATCTAGAATATTAGGTATGTATTCATACGTGAATATAAACTTTAAATTTGTCCGTTATCTATCTCTAAATGCGAATTAGTACAATGGAATCTCAGAAGGTTTTGTGAAATCAAAGAGCCATATCTCCGTAACCGTTCGAAAACGGACCTATATTCATATGAACTTTTTGATTCAGAATGACTTCAGAATTCACATCCCAAATTTTTTACCTTTCCTCGTGAATCATATATATATATATATATATATATATATATATATATATATATATATATATATATATATATATAATTTGAACTGGTAATGGAAATTACGGGAAAACGGCTGAACAGATTTTAATGAGTGACCCCTCATTTTCATGCCTGGCATCCAAAGTTTTTCGGAAAAATAGTAGTTTTCAGTGAAATGTCAATTTTCCTACATAATTTTCCTATTTTCCAAAATCCATCTGTTATCAGTTTTGAGAACTAATTTTATTGAATCACGGCCGACTTGATTGAATTTCAGAACAAAACACGCACTACAATAAACAATAGGCTATTACACGAAGGCCATGACCTGCAGGATTGCAGACATATTTAGAGCTCAATTCAATTTGTTATTAAAAACTGATTCTGCAGTGTATAATTTTCTGAGTACAGCTGTGTATTGGATATTCAAATCTACGAAACTTGAGGTGGTTTGATGACATTATTACCATTAGAAATTAAATATTATTATAGTTAATATCATGATGCGTCTATTTTTCATTAATTATACATAATATTGATGCTATATTGATGACATGAAAGTGAAACGTTTTGAGGTTATGTAAGTAAATGTAGAGAATATCTTAATTTAGATCTTCATCTCTATATATAACTACAAAACTTAAGTAAGATAATAATATTGTTATTAAAAATCAAATATGTTTATACTTATTAACCCAGTGGGGTTGGGTCTTTTTCATATACTTAATAGCAGTGTAGTGCAGATATTGATATGTGTAATTGTCTTCAGTATTGGCTCGAGAGAGCTCAAATATTACAGATCAAAAGGTATTACTTACTGATAAAATAAGAGGTAGAGAAAATTTTGTAGTCTCCAGATCATCAGCAAAATCTCATAGTAGGATAAAATGATTTTACGCTCTACATTTCAAGTTCTACATGCAGCAGCTATACGAAAATGCTATTGTTCGAAAGCTTAGCAAACCTGAGATTTTTTTAACTTTTGCCTACAATCCACAACGACCTGAAATAGCTACTGCTATCGTCCTGACATTGATACTTGCGTTTTCGCGTTGAAACTCAAAAACTGAAGTTGGATTGGATAGGTTCAAGAAAAAGTTTTTGGCCTAAAGAAATCCATTCAGAGGGAGTATGTTTCATTATTATGGAAGAAAATAACTATTAAAAAGACAAGTATTCTTCATTGAAAATAAATCTGAAAAATTTTTATTTGAACGTCTAACGAACATAGTTTGCAGCAGCATTTGCTGCACAAGCCACTATATATATATATATATATATATATATATATATATATATATATATATATGATAGAAACTCATGTCGAAGTGTTATTTCCAATTCTATTACACCATCGATATTACTTTCTTAGAATGAAGTCCGGTTTCCGAGATGGCTAATGGTAGTCATCCTAGTTTACTCGAGGACTCTTATAGGAACAGGCGATGAATTTTTCATAGCTTGTTATTTGTTTAAAAATTGTTATCACTAAATAGGCCTAATATCTCATTATACATTTTACATGCCTTGCAACAATTCAGTTCCCTTACAATGCTCGAAATAATAATACCGTTTATAGTTTATATATTTCTTCTTCTTCTTCTTCTTCTTCTTCTTCTTCTTCTTCTTCTTCGTCTGCTTCTGACTTCCCGGATTAGACTGTAGTTATTCTGATTGATATGTGCAGTAGTGGCAAAAACCGGACCGACACTTGTAGCTGATTTCAGAGCCTTGTTCACTCCAGAGCACGATAGACGGTAACTAAGACTTTCGTGGCTCGAATCGTGCCAGGGAAGGAAACTTTTTTTGTTTCTTATTCAAACTTATTCTCAATACTTTTCGATTGCAGCGATATTTTACTACTTAATTAACTTATTATTCCCAGAACATGAATTTTACCAGCAATCAAAAAGTATTGAGAATAAATTTGAATAAGAAACAACAAAAAAGTTTCCTTCCCAGGCAGGATTCGAACCACGAAAGTTACCAGTCTATCGTGCTCTGGAGTGAACAAGGCTCTGAAATCAGCTACAAGGGTCGGTCCGGTTTTTTTTGCCACTATTGTACATTTATTATTAGGCAGTCCATCTCCTTTGACGATATATTATGTCAGAGGAAGAACAATTGTTTCTTTGTATACATCTGAAGTCTTATTAGTGAAATATGTTACTAGTCAGCGATGTATGCAATGGAGGGGGAGAGAACTAGCCAATCTACCTCATTATTTCCTGGCTTACTTGTCTAAAGAGCTATGCATTCTTGGTGTCACTTATGAGGCCCCAATCTGTTTTTAGACAGTTGACTAAACAATAAAACCTATGTATATGGTGCTCAAACCGATCAGGAAGAGAAAACGAATCTGACTGAGTCATTGTCTAAGAAGAAAATATCTGCTGAAGGATACACTGGAAGGAATAGTAAACGGAGGAAAAATTCGGGGCAGAAGAAAGTATCAGATGATAGACAACATTAAGATATTATATGGACTATTTCGTTTATAGGACGTCATTTGATTTTCGGCCAATGAAGTGTAATGACATTTTGAATTCCAACCAATCACAGTCATACATCGCGATAATTTTTGCAGCTCGATTTATCACTATCAGTTTATCGCATGCTCGTTTTTTTTTGTTTAGACAGTGTCGCCAACTGTTTCCCCGTAAATCGATGAGTATGAATCCATTGTGCTAAGTAAAGTGCGAAATCCTGCTTTCACATCTACATCTTCATCTTCTAATTCCATGTCCATTGTATCTGAAGGAAATGACACTCCTTCATAACAATTGTTCATTTAATTAATGCATTAATGAAGTTATTTGTAATTATTGTATTATAAAATGTTTAAATTAAATTATGATTTCAGCAGATAAAGAAAATCTTGTTTAAGCGACCCATTATTCAGAAAAACTCAAAACGGAAGAAAACAAATGACGATAGCACAACAAACGGCTTGGCCTGCTGAACTCGTAAGACCATAATGCTTAGTTCAGCATAAACGATTGATTTTGCACTGTCTTACAAAAAAAAATGTTTAATAAATGGTAAAAAATTAAATATTACAGTACTTTCCCGGTCTGCAAGGACTGTGAAATTTGCCTGTGAAATAAACTTTCAAGTGAAATCATTAACTACTAGAAAATAAATATTTAAATGTTGTGCCTTTTTTTGGCCCACTGTGTATTTCTTACACTTTTGGCAGTTATGATGTTAGTGTAGTATACATTTTCACTTCTAATTTTTTTAAAATTTACGTACACTTTTTATACTAATAACTTTTCAGCTTTCACAGTTTATATAGAGCGATTTTTCATTACAATATTGCATCATATATCAAGACATTCTGTACGTGTACAAGAATGTATATCACATTCATTCTTAGGTCAAATACCTCTTACTCACGTCTTCAATTAAGAGTCACATTACACTTGAATTTTCATCACAATTTTCTGTTATAACAAGAGAAAAGAGCAGAACATATAATTAACCTTATTAAACCTGTATTTCGCTTTTCTCAATTGGTATTACTGAAAAATGTTCTATTTCTTTATTGCAGTAATCGTTATTCATCTATTTCGACTTCAAAATGCCTGAATAGGTTAAGTATTCATAAATATACAATTATTAACATTTAAAACTCGATTAAAAAGGAAATTTATGAAATATATTAATGTTCAACTCCACGACCACACCCCGTGCGCAAAAATTTTGATTTGCCCATGTAAGTCGTGTAACTAACATAGCCGAGATTGAAGACGACCTGAGCAGCTATGGAATGTGCTAAAATGGGATTTAGTGTGTACACGTGGATAGTTTGTCAACATTCGACGGTTGTGAGTAGATAGATAGATAGATTTATTGATATAGTTCACAAAAGTACAACACTTAATAATTTAACAAAAGATCTATATACAAATGTAGTTCTACATAATAAATATACAATTTCCTAAATTAATTAATCTATCGCAAATCTCAATAATTTATTGGTTCAAACTTGCACTTATGTCTTGTTTTAGTGCATGTTTAAACCAATCGTGATAACCCTTAAGACTTTAAACCTTATTTATTTGCTCCTTTTCAAAAGACGATTGTGAGTATTGGCTCTACCATAGAGGATAAAGTGAGCCTCATCTCTCCACAATTTTGAGGCAACATTTCTGTTCCATTTTCATCTGCGCTAATTTCTTTTCTTGTCTTTGATCAAAGACAGATATCCATTGCTATTGGACAATGGAGAAAACGCCTACAAATGGTTGTGCGGGCAAATGGCGGTCACATAGAGCATCATTTTTAATTTTGATTATTTGAAAGGTCATTAATTGTTATTAATTTTACCAACATTCAGTTTCTGCATTCTGAAGTAATAAATTGTCTTCAAAAACCACATTCTTCGCATCACTGTGTATTGGCCTCCATAAAATTTTAATCCAGCCTCAAAAAAACATAATAAAAAGTCCTGCTCATCTTTAAAGTCTACACTTTCCAACAGTGTATTCATTATAAATTAATGTTATGTATTTTCGAAAATAGTGTATTTCTAATTTTGTGCCCTTTTTTGGCCCGCTGTGTAATACATGTAATACTAAAAATTCCGAATTCGATTCTCTACTGTGAAAAACTCCCGTCATCCCACCCAGTACCTAAAATTCCCGTTTTTAGAGATTTTTCCCGCCGTATGACAAAACTGCTTCACACATTCTAGAGCCCCTTTGAAAATCTAGGGGCCTGTTTCTAAAAAATACTAGTTTAGCAGTTCACCAGTTACCAGAGTATATTTCACCAGCTCTAGTAGATTCTGTTTCTCAAACCATTTTACCAGTCTAGTAACTTGTGACAATTTTTCACTAGTCACATGATCTCTTCCACTAGTCAGCTGATTGAGTTCATTTGTTTATAGTCATTTGGCAGGTATTGTTATTTGAGCTTAGAAGGCTAAGTTGTTTGTGTTTTGGTTTGATTTATCTTTTCGGCTGAAGTACTATCAATTGAAAGCAAATTAACTGTATTCAATATGATTTATGAATCAAAGGATATATTAGTCGGTGCTTTTTCAAGCATATTAACAAAAAATGATAAAGTAAACGAATGAACAAAAAATTTTGTAATGTGTGAGACTATGGAATTGACACCTCAGAACAAGGATTATACATACGTTAGAGACACTTACTGGCCCAACATTAAGAAATTGGATCGGTGTCGGGTAGAGTTCCCGGGTAGCTCAGTGGGAGAGCGTTGGTACGTTTAACCAAAGGTCCCGGGTTCGATACCCGGCCCCGGAACAATTTTTCCCTCGAAATTATTCAAATTAACTTTACAGGGAGTTATTCCTGAAAGCTTAATTTGCATAATACACGTCACTGTACGAAACAGAAAACCACAATTTAAGTCACACAGAGTTAGTGTGCACTCAATGTTGGTTGCTTGACGGTTGTCAGCCCACTTTGAGGTCTGTGGATATAGAGGGAAAAATTGGATCGGTGTCGGGTAGAGTTCCCGGGTAGCTCAGTGGGAGAGCGTTGGTACGTTTAACCAAAGGTCCCGGGTTCGATACCCGGCCCCGGAACAATTTTTCCCTCGAAATTATTCATTAAGAAAGCAACTTTGATAAGTACCAATTAAAGTTCACAGTTAGTATCATAATATGAACACATAATGTACCTCGTGGATTTACTGCCGACATGATTGCTACTTATGACTTGATGAAAAATTCGCTGTTTTTTTTTTTTTCAGTTTTACATTTGATCTATTCATAAATTAGTGTAGTTTTATATTTAATTTGTAGGCTAAAGTTGACAATGTCAGAAGAACTGGAAGTGGAGGAGGAAAGTCAGCAAAAATGACTGCAGTTGATGAATTGGTATTAGATTGAATAATTTCGAGGAAAAATTGTTCCGGGGCCGGGTATCGAACCCGGCACCTTTGGTTAAACGTACCAACGCTCTCCCAACTGAGCTGTGAGGTCTGTGGATATAGAAGGAAAAATCGGATCGGTGTCGGATAGAGTTCCCGGGTAGCTCAGTTGGGAGAGCGTGGTACGTTTAACCAAAGGTCCCGGGTTCGATACCCGGCCCCGGAACAATTTTTCCTCGGAATTATTCAAATTAACTTTACAGGGAGTTATACCTGAAAACTTAATTTGCATAATACACGTCACTGTACGTAACAGAAAACCACAATTTAAGTCACACAGAGTTAGTGTGCACTCAATGTTGGTTGCTTGACGGTTGTCAGCCCACTTTGAGGTCTGTGGATATAGAAGGAAAAATTGGATCGGTGTCGGATAGAGTTCCCGGGTAGCTCAGTTGGGAGAGCGTTGGTACGTTTAACCAAAGGTCTCGGGTTCGATACCCGGCCCCGGAACAATGTTTCCTCGAAATTATTCAAATTAACTTTACAGGGAGTTATACCTGAAAACTTAATTTGCATGGTATTAGATTATTAGGAAAATATTCTGCAAGTATTGCTGGTCTAGGACAGAAAGACAGATGGCATTGAAAAGCTATTTAGCCTTTTACCTTAACCGTTCATTATATTTAAACAATGCTTCCATAAAGGAATAATTGTTCTTTCTCGATATAGTTTTTAGCTCTTCTCACAACGACTTCTTCATCACGTCAATCGGAAAAAGTAAACCACATATTAAACAAATAACTGCAATATTTTGTTTTGATTATCTGAGAACGATTATCACTGGTAACTGATAATATAGAAATCACCAGTCTTTAGAGTCTTGTAGCAATATTCCTTTTCAATACTAGTATAATCAACTAGATTAGAATTTTGAGAAACAGAATCACTTATTAACTGGTGAAATCGATCAATATTACTAGTCTGTGAACTGGTAACTACAGTAGAACTTGGTTATAGCGACCTCGTTTTGTGCGACACCTCGTCTATAACGTCAAATATTCTGTGGTCCCAACTAATTCCCCATAAGACATATGCTTTTCTACCTTGCTCAATACGACAAACGTATATGCGTCTACCTCGCATATAACGTCATTTTCAACCTCAGTTTGGAATATAGTTTTCTAAGAACCAAAGTATTTTGCTGAAATCTGGCAAATCCTTTACTGTTCCCTTCTATCATAGACTTCTAGAATGCAGGCAGATTCCCCATCCCATGGTAACCTGCCCGAATTCATGTGGTACCTATTAATGGTACCTGCATGCGGCCAGTTTCGACAGGAAGTTTTCACTAACTGCACGCATTTTAACGCAGTATGGCCACTGAAACAAGTGAGTGACGCTTCAGAAGCCATTATAATTGTGAACATATCTATGAAGCTAGAGGAGGGAGTATGATGCTAGGAGAAGGAGCAGTGAAATTGCAACTGAAATAATGAACATAGAATTTAAATTAGAAAGTGTATATTGGGAGGTTACTTGAAGGAAAAACTAAATGAGGTAGAAACAAATAGTAAGAATAAAAACATTCGAGATTTATATAAGGGTATAAAGGAATTCAAGAACGGATATCAGCCAAGGGTAAACGTGATCAAGAATGAGAATGGTGACTTGCTTGCAGACTCTCCATCAATCCTAAACAGATGGAAAAACTATTTTGCGCAACTGCTAAATGTACATAGGCCAAATAGAAATGATCGGGACGAAATTGAAATACAAACTGCTGAGCCATTTATACCCGAACCCACGCTTTCAGAAGTCGAAATTGCGATAGAAAATCTGAAAAAGTACAAGTCTCCAAGTATCGATCAAATTCCAGCAGAATTAATACAAGAGGGTGGAAGGGGCATTATATAGCGAAATTTATAAACTTATACTTGCTATTTGGGAAAAGGAAATTGTACAAGAACAATGGAAGGAGTCCATAATTGTACCTATCTTTAAAAAGGGGGACAAAACCAACTGTGGTAACTTTCGAGGAATATCACTTTTGTTGACGTCGTACAAAATTTTGTCCAATATTCTTTTGAGAAGATTAACTCCGTACGTAGATGAAATTATTGGGGATCATCAGTGCGGTTTTCGGCGTAATAGATCGACTATTGATCAGATTTTTTGTATTCGACAGATAATGGAGAAAAAATGGGAGTATAAGGGTACAGTACATCAGTTATTCATAGATTTCAAAAAGGCATATGACTCGGATAAGAGGGAAGTATTATATGATATTCTTATTGAATTTGGTATTCCCAAGAAACTAGTTCGATTAATTAAAATGTGTCTCAGTGAAACATACAGCAGAGTCCGTATAGGTCAGTTTCTATCTGATGCTTTTCCAATTCACTGCGGGCTAAAGCAGGGAGATCCACTATCACCTTTACTTTTTAACTTCGCTCTGGAATATGCCATTAGGAAAGTTCAGGATAACAGAGAGGGTTTGGAATTGAACGGGTTACATCAGCTTCTTGTCTATGCGGATGACGTGAATATGTTAGGAGAAAATACACAAACGATTAGGGAAAACACGGAAATTTTACTTGAAGCAAGTAAAGCGATCGGTTTGGAAGTAAATTCCGAAAAGACAAAGCATATGATTATGTCTTGTGACCAGAATACTGTACGAAATGGAAATATAAAAATTGGAGATTTATCCTTCGAAGAGGTGGAAAAATTCAAATATCTTGAAGCAACAGTAACAAATATAAATGACATTCGGGAGGGAATTAAACGCAGAATAAATATGGGAAATGCGTGTTATTATTCGGTTGAGAAGCTTTTATCATCCAGTCTGCTGTCCAAAAATCTGAAAGTTAGTATTTATAAAACAGTTATATTACCGGTTCTTCTGTATGGTTGTGAAACTTGGACTCTCACTCTGAGAGAGGAACATAGGTTAAGGGTGTTTGAGAATAAGGTTCTTAGGAAAATATTTGGGGCTAAGCGGGATGAAGTTACAGGAGAATGGAGAAAGTTACACAACACAGAACTGCACGCATTGTACTCTTCACCTGACATAATTAGGAACATTAAATCCAGACGTTTGAGATGGGCAGGGCATGTAGCACGTATGGGCGAATTCAGAAATGCATATAGAGTGTTAGTTGGGAGGCCGGAGGGAAAAAGACCTTTAGGGAGACCGAGACGTAGATGGGAGGATAATATAAAAATGAATTTGAGGGAGGTGGGGTATGATGATAGAGACTGGATTAATCTTGCACAGGATAGGGACCGCTGGCGGGCTTATGTGAGGGCGGCAATGAACCTTCGGGTTCCTTAAAGGTTCATTGCCGCCCGCATTGGTATGCTTAAAAGTGAATACATAAATGTAAAATAAACCTAATTATGTTTAATATTTTTGATTTTCCACCTCACTAGACTGATAATATGAATCTCGGTTACTACGAAACTCGTTTATAACAACATAATTTTCAAGGTCCCTTAGATGTCGTTATAACCAAGTTCTACTCTACTACTTTACTCTTGTAGTTTCTAGAAACACATACTTGTAAAATAAACGAATGCTACTATTGTACAGACTAGTATTACTAGTCCACGAGTTTTGAGAAACAGGCCCCTTCGCTCAATTGGTTTAGAAATTATTTTAATTTCAACTATGTTAGTTACTTTCATAGTTCTCTATATTTTAGAGTTTAAACCGTATAACAAATCAAAGATTGTACAGATTTGACTGTGTTTTCTCGCTGCGTTGTATTTACATCGGGAATTGTGATGTTCCGCTTGTAAGTTTAGGAACACTATTGCATAGACCAATATATTATGGCGGTATTTTCTATGCTGTCAGGACGGGTACCATATATGCACGTGAGCTTGCTGTGAACTGTACATTTGTTGTTGCAACTCACACACATACATACACGCCACCTGCTGGGAGGCTGCTGCATTGAGGGAGAGATGTGGTACAGGCGCCCGCGGGGACATTTTCAAAATTGGAAAACTGGAATGAGAGAGATAGAATTGGTAGTGGTGGAAGGGGCAGATGAGATGAAGGGGGGAGGCAACGAGAATTAAAGAGGAATTGAAAACGAAACTATCGTGGAGAAACGTTAGAGGTGGGAGAGAGAAGGAGAACACAGCGGAAGAACGCTTTTGAAAAGAACGAGTTCAGCGACGAGAGAGAGAGGGAAGGAGAGAGGAGGTGGGGAGGGTTTTTGTGATGAATGAGATGGAAACTGTGTATGTAGCAGAACAGGATGGGAGAAAAAAATAAAGAAAATAAAAAAGTACAGTATGAAGTGTTGTGAGATAAACATATTGCAAAGCACTGTATGTAGAAAACAAAAAAAAAAGGAAAAAAAAGCGGATGAAATAAAATGAAGAGGAACCATAATGAGTGACCAAGACAATAAAATTGCCTCTACTCCGCTGCAGATTTGCAGAGAGGCTGTACGAAAAGTTTCATTCATACACGAACCACCAGACAATGGCCCTGAAATGGCGCTCTGATTGATGATAATGATGTTGCGGGCAGAGAGAATGGAACTAAGGACTCCGATATTACAGGCCATTGTGGTCATCTGGATGTCATGGAGTTTTGCTGGATTCTGCCACAATTACAATGTTTCAGTACATGACTTTCTTATATTATGTAAACACATAAAAGGAGATAATATCATGTTATAGTTTTATGATTTATGTTTTGTGATCACAAGAACCAATCACAACACAGCGAATTTATACTATCTTTGGGACGAGAAACTGGTTTAATTTTGTACGTATTTAAGTTACATTAACCTTGAACTTGGCAGCTGATATTTCCTATATATCTTCTCTCATTAAGTGGATGCATAGAATATCTTCTACTGATAAATCAAAATGTTCGCTTCCCGCGTTCTCGTTTCTCCGATATGAACACTTGATTCTTTGATAATACCAAAGCGTCGCTACATCATTTCTCTTATCGTTTATCGTTGCTCCAACGTGTACGTACCTTAAGAATAACAGAGGAAAAATGCCGAAATAAAGACTAGAACATAAAGTGTTTCAGTGAAACGTACAGCAGAGTCCGTATATGCCAGTTTCTATCTGATGTTTTTCCATTTCACTGGGGGCTAAAGCAAGGAGATGCACTATCACCTTTACTTTTTAACTTTACTCTCGAGTATGCCATTAGGAAAATCCAGGATAACAGAGAGGGTTTGGAATTGAACGGGTTACATCAGCTTCTTGTCTATGCGGTTGACGTATTATAGAAAAAACGGGAATTTTAATTGAAGCAAGTAAAGTGATATGTTTGGAAATACATCCCGAAGAGACGAAGTATATGATTATGTCTCGTGACCAGAACATAGTACGAAATGGAAATATAAAAACTATAAATTTATTGTTTCAAAAGGTGGAAAAGTTCAAATATTTTGGAGCAACAGTAACAAATATAAACGACACTCGAAAAGAAATTAAACGCTGAATAAATATGGGAAATGCCTGTTATTATTCGGTTAAGAAGCTTTTGTCAACCAGTCTGGTTTCAAAATAACTGAAAGTTAGAATGTATAAAAGTTATATTATCGGTTGTTCTGTATGGTTGTGAAATTTGGTCTCTCACTTTGAGAGAGGAACAGAAGTTAAGGGTGTTTGAGAATAAAGTGCTTAGGAAAATATTTGGGGCTAAGAGGAATGAAGTTACAGGAGAATGGAGAAAGTTACACAACGTAGAACTGCACGCATTATATTCTTCACCTGACATAATTAGGAATATTAAATCCAGACATCTGAGATGGACAGGGCATGTAGCACATATGGGCGAATCCAGAAGTGCATATAGTATGTTAGTTGGGGGTCTAGAGCATCTCATAACCGGAAATTTCGTCACCGTTATAGTTTATCACCTATTTTTCGTCAATCGATTTTTGGTCATCCGATACATATTGTCATGTTGTTTTGTCACTGAGGAGAGTTTTTCACCGAAGATATGTCATCATCTACATTTTGTCATCATTTTTTATCCCGAAGGGATTTCGTCACCAAAATAATAATTGTATATCGTAAAATAGATGACGTAGCTTCCGAGCTTTCATTGCTTCTACACATTCCGCAGCTCAAATTCTACCCCAACTTGCTGAGTGGTTCGAATATCTGTAGGTTCTTTTATAATGGTTTTCTTACCTGAAGAAATAGTCATGCCGCAATGATCACACCTCCATACAATCCCGGTCTTCGTAACTTTGTACATATGTCCATTGTAGATTAACTTATCTCGTGCTCTATTACTTTTTAAGATTCGAAATAATTCCGCCATACCTTAACGTGAAGATTTTGAAACCAATGAATCCTGTAACTTGAAGATTTCGAATCCAAAAAATCAATGTTTCCTTGGAAACGAAATGAACAATATGAACACTATGACGTAGGAGTTTTTATGTTACGTATTTTTTTATATAGGAATCATCAAGGGAAGCGACACCAAGAGGGGAAAAATTGTGGTGGCGAATAGTGATGAGGAAATTTAATTGGTGACAATATGGTGACAAAAGTGATTGGTGACAAAAGTGAATCGGTGACAAAAGTTGCAGTGGCAAAACGTAATATGTGACGAAATCACCGGGTGACGAAAAATCGGTGACGAAAATTCCGAATCCCGTTAGCTGGGAGGCCGGAGGAAAAAAGATCTTTGGGGAGGCAGAAACGTAGGTGGGAGGATAATATAAAATGCATTTGAGAGGGGTGGGATATGATGGTAGAGACTGGATTGATTTTGCTCAGGATAGGGACTGATGGCGGGCTTATGTGAGGGCGGCAATGAACCTCCGGTTTCTTAAAAGCCATTTGTATGTACAGTGGGTGATCATATTATTAGGGACATCAGCGAATAGGGATTATATAGAATGAATACTGAGCGAATTTTCCTGTTTTGTTTGTCTGTGAGCCGGCGTTTAGTTCCACTTTCAAGCGCTAGAGGTTAGTGTAATCGAGCACACGCTAAGATGATAATTGAATATAAGAGTTGAGATACAGGATCCAAACATCGCCTACCTTATTGCATAATCCAGTAACGGTTTTGCTTCAAATGAATTCAAGTTAACAGCTTTTCCTTATTTCTCGGTGATAAACTAGCTGTAATAATAATGTTTATGTTTTATATGTAATAAATTATATTATAAAACAATACAATACATTATAAAATTATGTAAGAAATTCGTTTAATATTTTTATACAGTATAATATAGGTATATGGTTTTACTTCTCATAGGAGTTTTGTTTTTCCATTTTCAGCGCTATCAAATCATTACATATTTTAATGGTTGTTGGGGTCAACGTCTCAACTCTCATTATAAAGGAACTCTAGAGTTTAGACATTACAGTTAATTATATGTCTGTTATATTCCTCTGTGTCGACTGCTAACTGGTGTGATGTCAGCGCCAACTCTAGGGAAAAAGCAAAATCTCACGCTCAAGCTGGCTTGAAGGTCATTGAAATCAGTCCTGTTACATTGAAGGTAATGACGCGAAGTGTCCATACTTATAATTCCGAATACACTGGGGACACCTGACAAAATTAGGATTATCAATGGAGCGTTTAAAATGAGACTCGATTGATTCCAGTTGTTTCCTTTTTTTTTTTTTTTACTAATTTTGGGTACTTGACTGTCCCATATGAAATAAGTTGTATGCTCGTAGAACAGTGTTACTACCCAGGGTGCACCATAAGAAGCTAGTATACGTTACATCTACCATGATATATGATTATGACGATGATGATGATGATGATGATGATGATGGGATGTTACAAGGAAACCGGCGCTCTCGGAGAAAACCCCTGTGTTACCTGGACCACGAGATTGCCCAACAGAAGTTTACGAATCGGAGATACACCGGTGATCGTACCCAGGTTCACAGGATTATATGTTCAGCGCTATAGACACTAGACCACAGTGACGACTCATTCATTCATTCATTCATTCATTCATTCATTCATTCATTCATTCATTCATTCATTCATTCATTCATTCACTCATTCACTCATTCATTCACTCATTCATTCACTCACTGACTCATTCATTTATTCATTCACTCATTCATTCATTCACTCACTCATTCATTCATTCACTCATTCATTCATTCACACATTCATTCACTCATTCATTCATTCACTCATTCATTCATTCATCCATTCATTCATTCATTTTATTCCATAGATCTTACATGAGCAATGAATTTTTTTTATTTTTTTTTATTTTAGTAGGTTATTTTACGACGCTTTATCAACATCTCAGGTTATTTAGCGTCTGAATGAGATGAAGGTGATAATGCCGGTGAAATGAGTCCGGGGTCCAGCACCGAAAGTTACCCAGCATTTGCTCATATGAGCAACGAAGCTTTAAGATGTGGAACAAGTCAAAATTTTACAATATTACAATTACAATTTTTACAAATTTTTACAGTTTTACAATTTAGTAATTTTCTACAATTTTTACAATTTTGTGCAATTTTTTTACAATATTTTGGCGAGATGTAGTGAGATGAGGTGAGGCCCGAGGATTCGCCAAAAGATTACCCGGCATTTGCCGTTTGGTTGGGGAAAACCTCGGAAAAACCCAAGCAGGTAATCAAATCAAAGGGGGATAATCAAATCAAAAGGGTTGATGCCGAGGACTCGCCATAGACCATCCGGCTTCAGTCCCACGGCTGGGGAAACCTCGGAAGAAACCATTCAATGAGACCAAAGGGGGATCTAACCCAATTGTTGAAAGCGAAATATTTTATTTCTGAAATGTGTACTTCATGGTATCCAATAAAAAGACATAATGTTATTTTCAATATAACAATCGGAAGATGAATTTTCTGATTTTCATCATGTGGCCCTAATAATATGATCAAGAACATGAAACAAGTCGTCGTATATCCGTACTACCGGCAACTACAACCAAATATAAGAGTATCACGGAACACCACTAGGCCTATGTGTATCGGATATTAAAGGAAGAACTACGGCACTCAAATAAATTTCTCTATTGTATTGAAACAGATTCAAACGTATCCAACGAAGAAATTACAGGATGGCTACAGATATTTTCATTGCCGTATCTTAAGAAATGAATTAACTGGGACGAAATAATGTTGTAAATAATATAGGCCCTATTATAAGCGACCAAAATTACAGGCAGAATAAATGTAGACAGGCCAAAGAAGAGGTGGAGCTCCTGAAGGCGTTGCAGTTCTTGTCATTACCACATAACATCGCGATGGTAATGATTCTAATGACGATGGTGTCGCTAGGCGGGTGAGTTGAAGGAAAGAGCGTAAAATCGAATCACATGGTGTCCGTACTCCGAGATTAATCCCACGTATTATGTGCGTGATTGCAGTGAAATCATAATGCCCACGTGAGGCTGTGCTCACAATGATTAAAACCCGGTTCACTGGACCGGGAAGATCGTCGCACACTCGGTAGGCATTAAAAGTGTAGCACGCTGCCAACGTACCAAATATCTCAGATATTATAAGACAATTGCAGGCTCTCGTTTTGGCGTTCTTTGAAGTCACGGGCATCTTTGTAATGTCTCTCAGATGTCTGTTCTTTGTCAATGGGCGGTCTTGTGATGTCATACGAGCCACTGTGTAACCTGCAACGTGCATAGCACCTATGGAGGGAGGCGGACACCCGAAGGGGAAGTGAAGCAACTGTCTGACTTATTAACTAATTTTCATTTTCCTTACGTCAAGCACTTAAATATAATTTTATACAGTACAAGGCTATGAACTAATGTTTAGTACGTGTAACGAAGAAAGAACTTAACAATAAAACATAGAATACATTATCACAACCTAAAATTAACTGTCTTCAGAATGTCTCTGCGACAGAGTTTCAAAATCAGGAATTATGTCACTTACTGCCAGTCGTAGTTGATCACGAAGGTATTTGTCTGTCAGTCGTGATCTAAATTTGGTTTTTACTATTTTAATTGTTGAAAATAATTTTTCACAAACATAAGTTGTAGCGAACATGGCTTCAACAGAGCAAGCGAAAGAACGAAGCTTCGGATATTTATTTTTTTGGCAAAGATTTGAAAGTTAAACATTTGTCAAGTCCTTACATCTAGCTTTCATTTGACATCACATAGTAAATCAGTGAGTTCAAATTGAAGAGCTGACCGCTTTATTCGTACATCTGCTGAAAAAGGGTCGACGTACAGAGATGGTGATGATGATGATGATGATAATGATAACAACAATAACACTTAACCTTTTAATGTTCCATCAGTAACATGTAATATAATGCTGTTTTATGTTATACAACCATTTTCCTCGTAATACTTGTGAACAAATCATACATTTAATATTCCCATCATATTGACAGCAAAAAAAAAAAAAAAAAAAAAAAAAAAAAAATGCGTCCTCCCATCCTACTTGGAACTTTCGTACATGGTTTCGAGAGAGACATATGCCACTCGCAGGTCAGAGGCAAATACAAATGGAACGGAGTTTGACTCCAGTGAGTGAGAGGGTGGGGGTTGGCGGAGGTTAGAAGCAAGAGAAATGCAGAGCTATCACTGCGAGCCACAATGTCTCGCGAGTCACATTCTCGCCACGGCTGTGACATACGTGGAGACTCGCCGTTACGCAGATCTCAAGCTAAGTTCACAATAAACCGGGAATGGAAAAATTGTTAAAATACATACACGAGGATTCACCGTCACTTACGGAGCTTATTTCCGAAGACATTCTGAACAAGAAATGTCATATAAACATTGTTCTAATCTCAATAGGCCTATTTGTTGTACAGTTACACTAATTTGAAGTTGTTGTAAAATACCTTTTTTTCTTTAGTTTTAAGAGTAAAAGAATAGTATAAATAATTAACTATTCAGGAGTGCAATTTCTTTAATTGGCTAGTGTTCTGAAGTTAAAATCGACCACTTACGTTGGAATAAACATATTTTGTATTAACATTATATTAAAATATATTTCCTTTTAATCCTTTGCTTGAGTGGAAGAGAAGGCTTCACGACCTTAACTCTGCCAGAAAAAAAGAATAATAATAATAACAATAATAATAATAATAATAATAATAATAATAATAATTATTATTATTATTACTAAAATTTTCGTATTTCCAATAAGATTTAGGGGAAAGTCGGTTAATATCGGACAGCGGGTAATATCGGACAGTGAGTTTCTTTCATCTACCACACGATGATAGTACCTGATTGACATGGTTACGTTTCTGTGATGTCGCATAGAGAAACGTAATCATGTCATTCAGGTACTACCATATGGTGGTAGATGAAAGAAACGCACTGTCCGATATTACCCGATGTCCGATACTACCCGACTCTCCCCTAAATAACGCAAATTTTAAATTTAAGTCTCAAGAAACCTATTCGCTTAGGTTATGCCGTACCACGAAAAGTTAGAAAAATTAATACGTATAACTTGAAAAAAATAAATTTTGCAATTTACAGAATAATTAAAAAAAAAAATAAAAGTAGGTGTTTTTACCTTTCAGCGACAAAACACTCTAAATAGGCAAAATTAGCTCAATCGCCAAAATACTATAGGTTATACCTATAAAAGTACGAATTTTAGGCATAGTTTTCTCTGAAACATGTATCTTCAAGTTTTTATGCACTTACCGTTTAAGGATTAAAAGAGGTTTTTACGTAAAATCTGAAATCTAGTGATAACTGAATAGTCTGATTACAAAGCGTATTAAAATTATGTGTTAACCTTTTTATAGTTACTAATTTCTTTATGAAATCATGATGATTGTGAAAACAGATTTAAAGTGAAATAAAGCAAGAAGATTGTATTTTAAACAGAGATAAACCAAGTTAGTAAATGAATGCAGAACATTTTACTCTAAAACAATAATAGTTGATGTGCTCCGTGCAGACAGACATTTATGAACTGAATTGTAGACCTCATGCCTCGAAGTGTCAATCATAGAAACTGTTGCTCTATGCACTCATTTATTTAAAAATAAATCTGAACGCTGTACACGGATACAAATTTTTGTATACCTGAAGCTCTGTCTGGGACAAGTACTAAATCGATACGAACATCATTTATCGATTAGAATCGAAGCGTGGCACGGTCGGCTGGAGTTCGACTCTGCCCAGAGGCATTAACGATCGGAGTCTGCCAAACATGAGATGGCCGCGGGACGTGGTCTTCGGACTTGACGGTTGTTGTTAGCGAACATTGTAGGAAGCAGAATTGGGGAGAAACACGGGGCATAGGGACAGAGAAGGACAGGCGGCTATGTAATAACAACAGAGTTTGCGAGTTGGTACCACCGGGAGGGTTGTAGAGAAAATAAAGTGGAGGGTGGTTGTGGAAGGGGTGGTACGCCTTTTGTAGTATACTTCTGTATGAAAAGTGCCCCTTTCCCCCAACCACCTCCCTCTCACCCACATACATCCAGTTCCCATTTCGCCCGGAAAATGAAGTGCAAATAAGGTTACCATACAGCGAAGCAGGGGGTGGGAGGGCTTGCCTATATTCCACAACCCTTCACAGCATCCCCTTCGCTGTCATCATGAACCGACTGGACCGAAGTGAGGGAAACGGGGACAGACAGGCGGACAGATGGACAGAAAGATAGTTGGCTACAGACAGGTAGGCAGACGCATGTAGTGTCCCATCAACACATTTAAAGATGCACGCAGTTCGATAACTGAGGTCTGGCGACCTTACTGTACTAGAGGCTGGCCGGGTTACTGCTTTAACAGAAACAAAAGCAGCGGGCACAGCGTTTGCAACGAAACATGAGATATGTATAGCACTTCTGGTATATTTGGTTTTAGTTAAGATACGAATGTGTAAGTCATCAATTTCAAAAAAGCATATGACTCAGTTTTTTATTTATTTATTTATTTATTTATTATTTATTTATTTAATTATTTATTTATTATTTA
Organism: Periplaneta americana; assembly: GCF_040183065.1. NCBI lineage: Eukaryota > Metazoa > Arthropoda > Insecta > Blattodea > Blattidae > Periplaneta > Periplaneta americana. Next base: position 43,673,521 of record NC_091122.1, on the reverse strand, counting down.
TTTATTTATTTATTTATTTATTTATTTATTTATTTATTTATTTATTTATTTAATACTTCACACTTGAGCTACATTAGGCATTGCAGCCCGAAAGAGCAGAAGCTCGTGCTCGGGCGCAGTTCAGATCAGTTATGCAAAATACAGGGTGCGTCAGAAAGAACGGATGGATTTCACATGGCAAGAAAATTGTAAAGATTCATCAAATCAAAAATTTATTGTTATCAACATATTCACCAATACATGCAGTTTATTTATGGAAAACAACATTATCCATATGATGTCCTTGGCTTTCAATACAGGCATCGAGGCGTTTTCTGATGTTCGCCATCACTTTCACAGTCATAGCTGGTGCAATTGCCACGATTTCTTCATGAATCGCTGTCTTCAGTTCGTCCAGTGTATGTGATCGATGTTTACAAACTTACGCCTTCAAATGGTCCCAAAGAAAGAAGTCGCAGGGCGCGAGATCTTACCGTAGCCTCGGACAATCTCAGTGCAATAGAATTTCGTCCAGGTGATTTCTTCTTTAATGTTGAACCTGTGATACGAAATGAAGCCACCCACCGCAAAATTGTATTCCGAGTTGGAATCCTAGCGTGACATCCGATGTCGAAATGAGTCCTGAGTGGCGATCACATACTCTTCATTTTTCAAAAATGTCTCTACGATGAAAGCACGTTGTACACCAGACCAACACCATATTCTCAACTGAAACTGCATTCTATGGCTGACCCAACAGTCATGGTCCCCCTCACTATATCTCTCTCCTCGTTGCGTATCGATAGTTTGAAATCCATCCGTTCTTTCTGACGCACCCTTTATATCACAAAATTAAGAGAGTTCATTGAGCACAATAACATAAATATAAGCTATCAATTTTTAACTCAATTAGCTTAAACAGTCTGATTTGTTTCTTAAATCTATGTGTGTTAAGTGCCCTTAGCTCAGGGTAAGCTCTAATTAATGCATTACATATTTTGGGTCCAAAATTTCTGCTGTGTTTTAATCCAGCAGTTGTGTGGCATCTGGGAGTATTTAGAAAGAAACTGTAGTTTTGTCTCGTATGATATTCGTGAGGATCAAATTTAAATTTATTGTAGTTTTTATGGAAGTAAATCAGCAATGTTTGTTCTAGATTTGATACAACAAATTCCTGAAAAATTAATTTTGTTGGGTAATCAAAAGGTTTGTATAGACAAATTTTGATAATTCTTTTTGGAGCAAATTTAAAGGATGGAGAGTCGATTTTGCCATTCCTCCTCAACCTAAAATACCATACTGAATTATTGATTGAAACAGAGCTAAGTACACAGTACGCAAAACATAAACAGGTAAATAAGAGGGTAGAATGGAAAATTTGTGGATTGTTTTACGCAAACTGTTACACAGGAATGAGATATGCTTGTCCCATTTTAAGTGTTGGTCAATAATAATGCCTAAATATTTAACTTGTGAGGATATACTCAAAGCATTACATGAGCAAGTAGGTAGGTAGGTAGGTTAGTTAAAAGAGAAGTTTTATATAATATTCTTATTTAATTTGGTATTCCCAAGAAACTAGTTCGATTAATTAAAATGTGTCTCAGTGAAATGTACAGCAGAGTCCGTATAGGCCAGATTCTGTCTGATGCTTTTCCAATTCACTGCGGGCTAAAGCAAGGAGATGCACTATCACCTTTATTTCGTAACTTTGTTCTAGGATATGTCATTAGGAAAGTACAGGATAACAGAGAGGGTTTGGAATTGAACGGGTTACATCAGTTGCTTGCTTATGAGGATGACGTCATTCTGTTAGGAGAAAATCGACAAACAATTAGGGAAAGCACGGGAATTTTAACTGAAGCAAGTAAAGGGATAGGTTTGAAAGTAAATCCCGAAAAGACAAAGCATTTTATTATGTCTCGTTACCAGAATATTGTACGAAATGGAAATATAAAAATTGTAAATTTATGTTTCGAAAATGTCGAAAAATTAAAATACCTTGGAGCAATAGTAACAAATATAAATGACGCTCGAGAGGAAATTAAACGCCGAATAGATATGCGAAATGCGTGTTATTATTCGGTTGAGAAGCTTTTCTCACCCAGTCTAGACTAAACACTTTTTGAAATCGTAAAAAGCGAACTGTAATAAACTACTTCTATTTACAAAGATGCGTGTTGAAGTGACGTACATATTAATTGTCCGATGATGATGCTGCACGCCTAATACAATTTACAATATTTATTTTAAAATACTTTCAGATTGACGTGCATATGTTGAAGTTAAGGCAATATAAAGCCGAGGCCACTTTGCACTGGTGTTGCGCGCATGAGTTGTAGCATTACCGGTAGATACAGTTGTCTTGAGGTAGGGATTTCCTGTAAAATGTTGTTTTAATCATTCACTATATAGGCCTACAAAAAGAAATGGTGAATTCAGTCTCTGTCTTTCGTGTAGGTTTAGATAACACTCCTTTTGTAGTCTATTATTTAACGACACTTTGTACTACAGTATCGAAATTCAATTTGCCTGGACTCCTCTGTCAGGAACACAGGCAGCCTCCCAGCTTTAGGCCTACTTCCATCCTGGAGAAAGCAATGGTAAGGAAATTACAAGAATTGAAAGATTAAGGAACGCAGGAGGCTGAATGACAAAAACAGTGAAAGGAAAGGAACGAAAAAGAGAGGAAAAAAGGGAAAGAAAGGAGAGAAATAAAAAAGAAAATGAAAGGAAATAAAAAAGAAAGTAAAAAGGAAAAGAAAGGAAAGTAAAAGAAAGAAAACAAAAGGAAAAGGAAAGAAAAAGGAAAAGAAGGAAAATAAAAAGAAAAAAGGGAAAGAAAAAGAAAGAGAAAAGAAAAAGAAAGAGGGGAAAGGAAAAAGAAAAATAAAAAAGAAAGAAGGGAAAAGAAAAGGAAATAAGTTAAAGGAAAAAGAAAGAAGAGGAAATAAAAAGGGAAAGGAAAAATAAAGAGGAGGGAAAGAGAAAGAAGGAAGGAAAAGAAAAAGAAAGAAGGGAAAAGAAAAGGAAAGAAGGGAAAGAAAAAAAGAAGAGAAAAGTAAAAGGAAAAAGAAAATGAAGAGAAAAGAAAAATAAGTAGGGAAAGGAAAAGAAAGAAAAAGAAAGAAGAAAGGAGGGAAAAGAAGAAGGAACCAGGGAAAAGAAAAAGGAACCAGGGAAAAGAAAAAGGAACCAGAGAAAAGAAAAAAGGAACCAGGGAAAAGAAAAAGGAACCAGAGAAAAGAAAAAGGAACCAGGGAAAAGAAAAAGGAACCAGGGGAAAGAAAAAGGAACCAGGGAAAAGAAAAAGGAATCAGAGAAAAGAAAAAGGAACCAGGGAAAAGAAAAAGTAAACAGGGAAAGAAAAAGGAAGCAGAGAAAAGAAAAAGGAACCAGGGAAAATATAAAGGAACCAGGGGAAAGAAAAAGGAACCAGGGAAAGAAAAAGGAACCAGGGAAAAGAAAAAGGAACCAGGGAAAAGAAAAAGAAACTAGGGGAAAGAAAGAGGAACCAGGGAAAAGAAAAATAAAGAATGGAAAGGAAAAAGATAGAAGTGAAAAAAGAAAAAAGAAACAGACAAATAAAGAAGGAAAACAAAAAGAAAGGACAAGAAAAAGAAAGAATGGAAAAGGAAAAAGAAACAGAAGAGAAAAGAAAAAGAAAGGAGGGAAAATAAAAAGGAAAAATAAAGAAGGGAAAAGTAAAAGAAAGAAGAGAAAAGAAAAAGAAAGAAAGGATAAGAAACAGAAAGAGGGGAAATGAAAAAGAAAGAAGGGAAAAGAAAAATAAAGAAGGAAAAAGAAAAAGAAAGAAGGAAAAGAAAGAAGGGAAAAGAAAACGAAAGAAAGAAAAAGAAAAAAGGAAAAATAAAGAAGGGAAAAGATAAAGGAAGAAGGGAAAAGAAAAAGAAAGAAGGGAAAAGAAAAATAAATAACGGAAAAGGAAAAGGAAAAACAAAAATAAAGAAGGAAAAAGAAAAAGAAAGAAGGGATAAGAAAAATAAAGAAGGGAAAAGAAAAAGGAGGAAAAAGAAAAAGGAAGAAAAAAAAGAAAAAGAAGGAAGGGGAAAGGAAAAGAGAGAATAGAAAGGAAAAAGAAAGAAGAGAAAAAATAAGGGAAAGGGAAACGAAAAGAAAAGGAAAGGAAAAGAAGAGAAAGGAAAATAAAGGAAGGGAAAGATAAAGAAAGAGAGGGAAGGGAAAACAAGGAAAAGAAATGAAAATGAAAAGAAAAGAAAAAGGAAGGATAAGGAAGAAATGTAGGCCTAAAGGAAAATAAAATAATGAAAAGATAAAGTAAATGAAAGACAACTAGTAGAAAGAAACGGAAAGGAAAGAAGAGAAGAAAATATAAGTGAAATGAAAGGGAAAGAAGTGTAAAGGGAGAAGAAAGGAATGTAAAGATAAAGAAAATTGGAAAGAAAAGTGACAGAGGAGAAGGAAATGAAAATGAAAAGAAAAAAATAAAAAGAAAAGAAAAGAGAGAAAAACAAAGAAAAGAGAAAAGAATGGAAACATAAGGAAAGGAAAGGAAAGGAAAGACAATTGACAGAAAGGAAGGAAAAAAATTAAACGAAAAATTAAGCGAATAAGGAAAGAAAAGAAAAAAGTAATGTAAAGATGGAGAAAAGAATGGGAACACAAATGACAGAAAGAAAAAAAAATAATGTGGAAGAAAGAAAGTGCAAGAAGAAGATAGAAAAGAAAACAAAATTCAAAGGAAAGAAAAAGGAAGGACAGATAAAAGAAATGAAAAAAAAGAAAAGGAAAGAACAGAACAGGAAATAGAAAGGAAGTGATAAAAAGAAGGTAGAGGAAACAAGAGATCTGAGAAGATTAATTCCATATGTAGATAATATTATTGGGGATCATGAGTGTGATTTTTAGGCGTAAAAGATCGACTATTGATCAGATATTTTGTATTCGACAGAAAATGGAGAAAAAATGTGAGTATAAGGGTACAGTGCATCAGTTATTCATAGATTTCAAAAAGGTATATGACTCGGTTAAGAGAGAAGTTTTATATGATATTCTTATTGAATTTGGTATTCCCAAGAAACTAGTTCGATTAATTAAAATGTGTCTCAGTGAAACGTACAGCAGAATTCGTATAGGTCAGTTTCTGTCAGATGCGTTTCCAATTCACTGTGGGCTAAAGCAAGGAGATGCACTATCACCTTTACTTTTCAACTTTGCTCTAGAGTATGCCATTAGGAAAGTCCAGGATAGCAGAGAGGGTTTGGAATTGAACGGGTTATATCAGCTGCTTGTTTATGCGGATGACGTGAATATGTTAGGAGAAAATCCACAAACGATTAGGGAAAACACGGAAATTCTACTTGAAGCAAGTAAAGAGATAGGTTTGGAAGTAAATCCCGAAAAGACAAAGTATATGATTATGTCTCGTGACGAGAATATTGTACGAAGTGGAAATATAAAAATTGGAAATTTATCCTTTGAAGAGGTGGAGAAGTTCAAATATCTTGGAGCAACAGTAACAAATATAAATGATACTCGGGAGGAAATTAAACACAGAATAAATATGGGAAATGCTTGTTATTATTCGGTTGAGAAGCTTTTATTTTCAAGTCTGCTGTCAAAAAATCTGAAAGTTAAAATTTATAAAACTGTTATATTACCGGTTGTTCTTTATAGTTGTGAAACTTGGACTCTCACTTTGAGAGAGGAACATAGGTTAAGGGTGTTTGAGAATAAGGAAAATATTTGGGGCTAAGAGGAATGAAATTACAGGAGAATGGAGAAAGTTACACAACACAGAACTGCACGCATTTTATTCTTCACCTGACACAATTAGGAACATTAAATCCAGACGTTTGAGATGAGCAGGGCATGTAGCACGTATGGGCGAATCCAGAAATGCATATAGAGTGTCAGTTGGGAGGCCGGAGGGAAAAAGACCTTTGGGGAGGCCGAGACGTAGATGGGAGGGTAATATTAAAATGGATTTCAGGTAGGTGGGATATGATGATAGAGAATGGATTAATCTTGCTCAGGACAGGGACCGATGGCGGGCTTATGTGAGGGCGGCAATGAACCTCCGGGTTCCTTAAAAGCCAGTAAGTAAGAGGAAACAAGAGAAAAATGGAGGAAATGAAAGAAGGTAAAAGGAGAGGAAATTCAAAAGGAAAAAAAGAGAAGGAAAGGAATGAAAAATAAAGGAAAGAACTTTGTGAGATTTCTTACTGTATGCAGTACTCAGAAGACCATCCGAAGAAGCGCGCAGCAGATGACGCCGGTCGGTCGGCAGGGCATTAATGTCGGTGGTGTGGCTTCACAGACGCCTCTGATTTTTCGCGCCACATTAATATCGCACGTCTGGTCGGTCGGCAAACCTTATTTCACATTAGTGCCGCCTGAGTGCTGGATTACAGCGACAGAGAGATATGGAATCGTTGCGAGGAAACGGCCTCATAAACAATGAGCAGCTCTAATTAAGAGGTGACGGAGCAGGGGCAGCACGCAGCACGCAGCACTCGAGCGGTCAACATCACTCCGCATGCTACTCTAATCCTTCTCAAAGTAAGAATTCCCGGCAGGCACATATTCAAGATAAATAGGCATTAAAGACGTTCATTTATAATCATCATCATCATCATCATCATCATCATCATCATCATCATCATCATCATCATCATCATCATCATCATCAGCCTTGTAACTCCATTATTTGTTTTTAAGGAAGGATTTGTTGTAGGGGAGTAGTGGGTACAGTGAGACACAAAATATTAATACATATGTATGCAAGTGAAATTTCAAGTATTTTTAAAATCAAGTGCAACAGAAATATACGTTAAAGCATGGAGTGCAATAATACATAAAAAGAAATGTTAATAGATAAAGGACATAATATACAATGCGTGTTTGTCAAAAAAATATGCAAATGTCTCACTGTTTCCATTCAGGAGGGTACAGTGAGACACCAGTCTATTAACGGACATTGAAATGATTTACATTTATTTCAAAAGAAAAGAAATCTTGCTGTCTCTTTATCTTGCCATGTTCTGTAGACTTATTTAGAATCATTTTGATGTCTGACTTCGAAACCATTGAAACATCTGGAACATTTGGAAAAGTGAATTTTCCATGACATTTCAAACTTTTGCTAAAAAAAAAATAAAATGAATTTTTGGTGGCAACAAAGCTTATAATTATAAGAATTTAATTTAATTCTCTATTGTTTTTTAATTTTTTTTTTAATTTTGTGAATAATTTTTTATTTAAGAAACCATTAAAATGTAATGTATCCATTATTTTAAGCTATAGTTCCTGAATTGGTTACTAGTATGTTCATTTTTAATGTTAGTTACCGGTAAATGTAATATAATTACAGTTTATTTTTGCAAATCATTGGTAAATGGGAACAGTGAGACGTCTCAGTGTACCCTTCAATGGCATGTCTCACTGTTCCCTTTACGCATAGTTCGTTTAAAAATGGCACCATCACTTCAAAACCAAAACAAGAAAGACGAAAGTTTGCAAAACATAACGTCAGATACCATAGTATTAGGTAACAAAACATTCATATTTCTATTTCATTTGTATATCCAATATAACCTTCATTAAACACAAGCCAAAATTTTACTTCTGGAGTGAAAAATTACGAATTATTTTTTCATGACTCACCTTTATAACTAGAATCAAATCGAGTATGAAAATACTGTTACTTTACTCATGCAACATACAACTCCACTGTTACAAATATTTCAACATAAAAATTTACCATCTAATAAAAAATGTCTCACTGTTCTCCCTGTCTCACTGTGCCCACTTCTCCCCTATTTTGTTTTTGACAACTCGTGTAACAAAATTTATTCCACTTCAAACAATTGTGATATGCAATATAGATTAATATTGTGATTTACAAGTGTGAAACTTATATAAAGTTGTGCTTTAAAACCGAGTTAGAAGAGACTTAGATTCAAAACAGACAACTCCACTTTAAATATAGCTTCATTTGGTTTCAAAAACAGACAACTCCGTGACTTAGTTTCAGAGATGGATAACTCTACTTTTTAAACTTAAACTGCGACCTGAATATTAATTTTAATCACACCAGCAGCGAAACTCCGACATACACTTTACAACAAATATCATAATATCAAGAAACAAATACAACAGACTCATCAAAACTGGAATACTAGCTGGACGACATGCACAACCGGATCACTAACAAGAGACACCTTCTTCCCAACAATCCACGACCGACTCAAAAACCATCACTTCAAATCTACTTTCGTAACAACGCAGTTTCTTTCTGCACATGGGAAATTTGGAACTTACTTCCACAGATTCAACATTCCAGCAAACATCGACTCTACATGCTCCTGCCGCGAAGACAGTGTGAAACACCTCCTATTTGACTGTCCTATTATTGAAGCAAAGAGATTTCAAATAAAGACACACCTTGTGGACTGCAACACCGAATACAGGACTCCAATATGTGAAGTGATCAAAAAACCTTGTTGCTACACACCATTTATGGACTTGCTAAACTTTATCTTTAAAAGACTGTAGATACATATTTCACCAATATCTGTGTAAAAATAAGTAGTATAGATAAGTAGTATACCGTATAACAAAAACTGAAACCCTAGCATACCGCTTGGTGATATTTAATAATAATAATAATAATAATAATAATAATAATAATAATAATAATAATAATAATAATAATAATCACATTTTGAGACTGAAAAAATATTTCTATGACCCATGAGAATGTTTAAAAAAATGTACGTATAACGGTGACATTAGTTTTCAAGGATGTATTTTTTCCCCTCTCCTGTAAAAAAAAAAAAAAAAAAAAAAAAACAAAACTGGAATTGTCCAATTTTGATACCAAGCTCCTCATTTATATCCAATTTACATGAGACAGATATTTTTCGTGAGTGATTCATTTTGGAAACAGGTGTGATACATGGGCTTTTAGTAAGAAATGTTGCCAACGATCGCCATTTTCATCACTTGAATCAAATTAAATCTGCAAATACGAGTATTAGAATCTACCTTGTACTGACATGTTAATAGCCTGGAGGGTCTGAAGTGTGCGGACGGGGTTGGGGCGTGTCAGCGTGCCACAGATGTCCGTCGCGTCACAATGGTCCTTGAAGCACTCACAAACTCCCCCACTTTTTTGAAAGCAGCGGGAAGTTAACGATTTTGTGAAAAATCCATTCAAGTATTTCCTGCAGGGATAATCCTGTTGTGAAATTTCATTTTATTTCCGTAATCACATTTGTTATTGTTTCAAACAGCTTCTGGTCTCCTTGAGTTCCCATATGTCTGTTTTCAGAAGATTTTTACACTTAATATAGCACATAATGTCGGCCTAGACCACTTTCGAACATTAAAATTATTCTCCTTTCAGACCTTAGGCTTCCTCGTTGAATAGGCTATGTTCAGAAAAACAATTTTAGATTTACAACTATGCATTAAATCTTAATATCTCGGCCGTCTTGCACCTTGCAGGTTTAATCACTAAGTTAGTAGAGAGCGGTTAGTAGTATTCGGGGCCGTGAGTCTCCGTTCCGGGCTCGCGCTATACCGTACGCTGCAACAGGGACAAGGGAAGTCGCCGCTAATAATACCGCGTAATGTAATGTTTTTGTTACTGAAAACATAAACTGGTAGGCTATTTAAAACTGATAATAATGAGCATTAAGCTATGTTAGAAGTTTCGTTCAGAATGATTCCTCAGCAGCGACACATTACCGACATATAGGTCTGCGCACACTGACGCGGGACGCGGGAGCGACAGCGAAACTTGTAATCCCGCGATCGCTGCAAAATTCGTCGTTGTCTTCACACCAAAGCGGGATGCAGTCGCGAATAGGATGCTGCTTGTAGTTGCCGAAGATGATCATAGGTTCGTTCATATAATACTACACTCTTGCTGTCACAGCAGAAGCATTGTTAACCGAAACTCCGATTAAGAGAACAGACATTCTTTTTGTCATACAATATATTCTAATTCATACTGCGCCCTCTGTGGCTTTCACAAAGACTGATCGTGAAAAATTTGTAAAGTTTTCCTTAACACGCATTCTCTAACACAGTGGTCCTCAATCCATGATTGTCTTGATTACGTATGTTAAAATGGTAATCTATTTAGGCTATTTTATTATACTTATTGATAATTATTGCATTACATAATAGTTTTTTTTGCAATATCAATTCTTGTTTTTCCTTGCTTGAATAACATTTTACGTAAATCATTAGTATTATTATTGCATCAATAACTACTGTATAATAATAATAATAATAATAATAATAATAATAATAATAATAATCATAATAATAATAATAGTAATAATAATAATAACAATAATAATAATGTCTGAAAGTACAGGGACATCATTTTATTTTTACTACCATTTTTAATATTAACCTGGCTATACCTTTAGAGAACCGGAAACACCGTTTGCTATCCCCTTCCACGACTTTAGTTCGATGATACTGGAGTAAAACACAAACAAATCACTTTACTAGGTATAGGAGGGTAGAAAAGTAGTTCATCCATTTATGTAAACTAGGAAATATCGCGATTTTGAGTTTGATAATTTTCATTAGTTTTTGTTTAATCATAATACAGTACTGTATTAAGAATAAGTGTTTTTACTCACGAACAGAGTTATCCATGCCTACGTATTCATTATGCAGTGTATATTATACTGTCTACAGCACATTAGCATACAATATAGAGAATGAAGTTAAATTGAAAAATAATCATAATATGGATATTTAAACACATTTTTGAAAATGGTGGCCGTTCATTTCGATACAGGCTTCAGTTCTTTTGTGCATATTATCGTACTATAGACTATTGTACCTAAATCCAATTACCAGTTTCGTCCTTCGTACTAGTAACTCATGTGAAATAATTCTGTACCTTCTCTATAAAAGAGTACCTTACGTACTGTAAATTCAATCTTCACTTCTGCCCGACCCGCACAGATAAAATTACTCAGACATGCTATCTACTGTCCGTCCATGTGGTTATGCCGCAGGATCGTAGAAAGGGAGGAAATCACGTGACAGTTAAATACTTAACGAGGCCCTTTTATTTAAGTTATTTTAAACAGTTGTATAATATTACGTAAACGTCCAATTCCTAACAGAAATTAATGTTTTCAGAAAAGAGCTAAGACAGCCCAGCTCTTACGGAGGGGCGAGCAGAAGCAGGTGGGGGAAATCGGGATGCGACGTAGGCAAACGGACAGTACCTGTGCGAAAATATGATTCAATATTGAAAGGTCTTTCGTCAGTGGAAAACGCGAACATATTTTGAAACGTACTATACTCACTAACTCAGTAGTGTTTACATGCGGTCTTGGTTCTGTATGGAGAAGTTGGAACTTCATTAGTAGAAGAGGTGGGAGTGAAGTATGTTCAAAAACTCAGGTACAATAAAAATTGAAATAAAAATAAAATGATGTCTCTGTAGAAGACACAGGTAGTTCCCTTTCACAATTAAAACGAATTAGAGAGAACTAAATCTGAAGGAAAAACACAAAACTGAAAACAATCAATTTTCCAAAGTAAATGAACCAGAAGAAGAATGTAGTTTGAAAGCAACGTTTTTAATTTAACAAATCCAGACTTACGAGAAACAAAATTGTGAATTTAATTAAATCACACTGAAAATCTATATATTATTATTTAACAAGTCATCAATAAATCTCAAATAAAACTGAAATATGCTTGGCATGTTAATAAACTTCGTACTCGATGAGTAATGCAAAATTAATTAAAGAATTTTCACGATACACAGTGTTTAGTAATGGAACTATTCATCATTGCGAGGTGAACCTAGCGGCAGAAATTGTAATAACGCTCCGGGATGAACAACTCGTAAGCACAGATCCCGTGGATGCGGATTCTGGTAAGCAACGCTCCTAACGCACTCTATTAACTGTTCAGTCGCCATTGCCAAAATGAATGCGGGACCCGGGAAAACGCTGCTTGGCGCGAACTGAACTGCGAGTAGAACGCTGCAGTCCCGCCACCTAGGCGGGATTGTGTCGCTGCGGCGTGAATGGATTCATATCCCGTTGTACTCACAATACAGTAATTCGCGTCGGTTTCGCATTCGCTACCGCTCCCGCGACCCGCGTCGGTGTGCGCAGACCTTATAAGTAGATTTATTATATTTTAGTAGGTTATTTTACGACGCTTTATCAATATCTTAGGTTATTTAGCGTCTGAATGAGATGAAGGTGATAATGCCGGTGAAATGAGTCCGGGGTCTAGCGCCGAAAGTTACCCAGCATTTGCTCATATTGAGTTGAGGGAAAACCCCGTAAAAACCGCAAGCAGGTAACTTTCCCCGACCGGGAATCGAACCCGGGCCATCTGGTTTCGCGGCCAGACGCGCTAACCGTTACTCCACAGGTGTGGACATCTAAGTAGAAAATTCCCGTTAAACACGCCTAAATTTTTCGGTTGTGGTTGAAGCAATTTCTCGAATTTTAGTTTGTCTATTGTGTGAGCGCTATTTTTGTTTTGTAAGTCTCCCACAAAAAAAAAAATCACATGGAGTGTGATCTAATATTTCTTCCCTAAGAACTCTGCGTGTGTTAACAGATATTTTAGTTATTGATACATACTGTTTGTTGTTAACTTTTTAGCAAGTTGACGGACAGTTTCCCTACCTGGAACAGGATTGTTAGAATGTTTTCTTGCGGATCTCCTTACCACTCTTCCGCACGAGTTCGTTTCAACATACTATCTATTTCTTCTTATGTCGTGGTATAACTAACAAGGAACAATATAACTTATGAACATTGTTAATATTGATAATTTTAGCACAGAATGGAGTAACACGTCAACTCACTAACAAATTCTAAACCAATCGTACAATGATACTCTCTTTAACACAGAATTGGGTAACAGTCAACTCACTAACAAACTCTAAACCAAGGAGGACAAGGGGAATACGAGGAAAAGAAGGGGAATTCAAGTGTAACAAGGACAATACAATGAAATAAAGGGGAAGGAAAGGAGAATAAGAGAAGACAAGAAGAACAAAGAGAAGGCATGGATAACAAGAGGAAGGCAAGGAGAACAAAGGGAATACAAGGAGAAAAGGGGAATACAAGGATAACAAGGGGAATAATGGATAACAAAGGAAATACGTGGACAAAAAAGGAAACACAAGGAGAACAAGGGGAATACAAGGAGAACGAGGTGAAGGCAAAGAGAACAAAAGAATACAAGGACAATAGAAGGAGAACAAGGAAAATACAAGGAGAAGAGGGGGAAGACAAGGAGAACGAGGTGAAGGCAAAGAGAACAAGGGAATACAAGGACAATAGAAGGAGAACAAGGAAAATACAAGGAGAAGAGGGGAAAGACAAGGAGAACGAGGTGAAGGCAAAGAGAACAAGGGAATACAAGGACAATAGAAGGAGAACAAGGATAATACAAGAAGAAGAAGGCGGATACACAAATAACAATGGGAAAGGAACGAGGACAAGAAGAAGACAATGAGGACAGCGTGAAGGGAAGGAGAACAAGGGGGAATACAAGAAAGAGAAGGAAAATACAATGAGAATAGGAGAATACAAATATATAAAGGGAAATACAACGAGAGAAAAGAGAATGGGGAAATACAGGAAATCAAAGGGAATGCAAGGAGAACAAGGAGATGAATATTACATTTTTATGTGATGGCCAATTTCCAAGTCACCCTCTCCCTCATACCTAATGGGGAGAAGGACATAGTTCTGAGACAATAAAGAGAGATGCAAAAATAGGCCTAGATACTTACATTGCAAAATAATTTAAAATTTTTTCCCGAAGCAACTTCAGCTTAAATGAACATTTAGACCAGGGTTCGAGCCACAGTCGCATTTGTCGCATTTTGCTACTAGACTTCTAAAAATCCAACAAACTTTGAATGTAAATGTGCAAAAATACGGCAACCACATTGAACTTCACAAACGAAGATGGTAATGGAGAAAATGAAATCAGAGATGTATTTGAACTAATCTGAATTTAAATCAAATGCTAATGGTATGGGCAATGTTCAAAAAAGTATTGAGTAATAGATGTTAAGGAATTGATTTCAAAGAGTTGGTGCAATTCATGTAAGTTAAGTGAACAATTCCTTCTAATTGATTTATATAATTCCACCGCATGCTGTAAATTGTGAGTGAGGATTTAGTTGCATGAATCTTGTAAAAATTGAAATTAGAAATCGCTAACAATAAATCTTGAAGGGCCTACTAGTAAAGAATTTCAATGTTTAGTGTCCATAAAATAACGTATTTTAATGTGTTGTAAATTCAGCAGTGATTGCTTGCAAACATACGTACGTCTAATGATTTACTTACACAAGTATATCTAGAATGTGATAAGATGGATTGATAATAATAAAATTTAAAGAAACAAATTACGTAGCTTTCTGTTTCTGCATACTTTATTAATAGGGACCGGATTTTTATGTAATTACATATTATATTCCTTTCAACCTAACCGTATATAAATAACAAATCTTTGCGAATCTTGTAATTACCATTAATATATTAAAATTTGATAATGCATATTTTTACATATTTACCCCGCATTACATATTATGGCTTGGTATTACATAAATCTACATATTTAGGGGTTTTATTCATTTTTACTTCTATAAGAGGAAAAAAAAAATTCTGCTGGGGAAGTTAACAGTTTTAAATTCACAGATTTAAAAAGCCTTTTTACCTACCCAAGAGAGGATATATTTCGAGACGAAACATAACATTCTTAGTTCCAGGAAGTAATAGAGGCACTTACTCCATACCACCCACTGTAAATATGAGTGAACAAAAGGCAGTCTTTCTCATACAACTACCTTGTATTGTGAAAATCACTCAGAAAGTAGCGTTGCCTTCATGCGGTGGAGTGAGATGAGGACGACATGATTTATCTCGAGCTATAATTGTTCTGAACACATCTTAACAACCCGTTCCCATGCAATTTGCAACCTTACCCACCCTCTTCCTAATCCTTCCAGGGAAAACCCGTGTCAAGTCTGGCATGAGCCGCAATAAAGTAGCCGACTTTTGAAAAGAAGCTGAAGTACAGAAACAAACTGGAAATATGTTGAAAGATTAAAATAAATAGCTTTTCAGGTTATTGCTTGACCTCTTTACTTTAAATTTAGTACACATATACGGAAATGGGATTTTCCGAGCAATTAGAAAGTATGGTTCTCGGCTGGAATAATCCTACCCTTCTGAATGAGGCAGGAATGTCACTTTTCAAACAACAGTTTGTAAATGCCTATAGTTTGAGATCTTAGTAGGTACTTTGTTTGTTGGAGGGAGCAGCTAAAATGCATGTGTCCCACATCTCCTCTTATTTTCTCCTAATCCAGTAAAGCGAATCAGTGCTTGCAGTACTGTTGTGCCATTCATTTCACTCAGTTCTCTAGTTTTAGTAGGTTACTTACAGTATGACGTGCAAGTGAGATTATCTACTGCTTTTAACTAACTAAAATAGCCCCTGTATCTTCAACCCTAACGACAAAAATAAAATCATGGATTGCGATGGACGAAGCTTTCACTACAGATGGAAAAATAGTAATGTGTCAAGTGCTCGGTAAAAAGTCGGGTGCTCTATGAAATCACAACTGGAGAGTCTTACCTATCCCATACCTGCCACATATTGATATTGAATATTTTCATGATTTTACATATTTTGGTACATAATCAGCTAATTTTTCTTACATAAATATGTACATATTTCACACCTTGATATTACATAAAAATCCGGTCCCTATTTATTAATTTTATATTTCTGAATAATTATTTATAATATTGCACAAGTATTTCGCAATTTTGCACAAATATAATTTTTGATTTGTACATTTTTGCAACAATTATATATTTTCTAGCTTAAACCCTGATTTAGACTGTAATAAAATGAATAGTTCTAGAATGCTGGAGATGATTCCAAACACAAGATGAGGTGTTAAACACAAAGCACAACAATAATGAAAGCCTGAAGCCCCAAATAATAAGAGAATACTGGGATATAGGCGCTAAAGCGTATCGGAGTACTGAAATTCAATTGTTTATTATTCATTCCCCCTCGGTTACGATCAAGAGGCGACCCATCTTGTTCTTAGAGAGACTCCTTTTTTGCCGCACACTTCAGACGAGATTGAAATGACATTTTCACGCCGCCGCGCTGGCTGCATGCACTCTCGTGTACTCGACATCCCCCCCCCCCCACCATCTCTCAAGTATCAACAATGCGATGGTTCTTCAGGCAATACAACCAGCCAAAGCACTCCAGCACGTGCTGATTGATTGCTTCTGCCTAACACTTATTCAAGTGCGAACCGGAAGCAAATAGACATGTGAACCAATGTGCCGGCGTTGCAAGACCCTGGGGACGCAAGGAAATCGGGGCGGAATTGCTCGGGACACTCCCGTTAGGAGCAGGTGCAGTTTAGCTCCAGTGGGTTTCAAGACGCTTTAACGACCAGCCTCTCGATCGCATTTCATCAAGCTGATTTGCATGTGCAATTCTATATTTAACGCCCCTTTCCAACACCAGAGCTGGTATGACGTTTATGTAGTAATATTATGCCCTCGTGCATCAACGTCGGTTAGTGCAACCACCGGTTAAAATTGCCACCTAAACCCTGGTTAAGCATTTATACGGTGCACCTACCTCGGTTAGGACTTAAATAGAAGGTTAATCACGGTAACCTCTAGTCGGCCATATTCGTACGGTTAAA